>NC_056739.1:108250270-108385270 GCF_019279795.1 Protopterus annectens
TGTAAATTGGTATCCTTCCTTTCTCCCTTCTCTCTTTCTTGCTGTTCAGTTTTAAGAAATGTAGGCACTGCAATGCAAAATAAAACATGGTTAAGAGAGCATGACAAAAGAAAAATTAATAATACAAGGCTTTTTTCTAGTAAATGAATGTATGCTTAGTAGCAATTCTGTATCTGGCCTTCATGCCCCCATGGAAACAATCTGATAAAGAGAATTGGTTACAGTGTGATGGAGAGTGACTGGCTGGAAAATAAAAAGATAAGAAAAGAGAAAATGGCTAGGAGACAACATTCTATGAAAACATTCAGGGAGTTTCCCAGCTTGGAGAGCTATAAAGATAAGATAACAATAGTTAGCCCTTAGAAAAAAGCACAGGCTGGGCCATGTCTTAGCATGGCTAACCTTTCTTTTAGGTTACTCAAGTCTGTGAGTGTGGATGTCAGTTAGGGGCATTTGTTCCTATTAGGAGGGTAAAACTTCAATGTTTGAGTATGTACATAGGTTTTAGGTGGGTATTGTTTTTTTATTACTATTTAAGGGCTTTCAATAAAACAAAGTTTTGTAAGATATGAGTGCAGCCTATGACAAGAAACAACTATTCAGAAGTTCAACCTACCAAACACTGTATGCAAGTAACACAAAAGCTGGAACTAGACGTCTAACAAAAAAGTGGTATAACATAAAGGTGGGAAGAATACATTTTTAATACAATAATGCTTTCTGTAATGTCTTTAAATGTAAATGGTCTCACAGATAGATATAAACAAGAAAGAGTAATGAAGTATTTTAAAAAATGTAGAGTGCAAATAGCTATGTTACAGGAGACACACTTAGAAACAAATGAACATGTGGATTTGATAAAGAAAGGTTTTCAGGATGGTTATTCAGTGGACAACCTGGATAAAAAAAAAAGCAGAAGTACTTATATTAATTGCAAGAGTAGCTCCAACAGTGATAGAAGGCGATAAAAATACAATAATGGCAGATATGCAGTGCTAAGGGGCTACTGGCAAGGGAGGAGGATTACACTGGTATGTATTTATATTCCACCTAAAACTATTATAATGGAGCTTAAGAATATTCTGAGAGAAATAATCAGTTTTCAGCAAGGAATATTACTTATAGGTGAGGACTGGAATTTGATTTGCAGCAGTAAAGATGTGTCTGGGGGACCCAGAAGGGAAAGCATAACAAATAACAGTATATTTTTGAAGAAATTTATGAAAATATTTGGAATGGAAGATGTGAATTCAGTAGTACGAGTTGGGAAGGAATTTACATATTCCCCAAGATATAAAAACTGGGCTAGGCTAGACAGAATTTACATTTCACAGGAAAATGTGCATTTAATTGAAAGTCTTGATATGCACCCAATAACTATCTCAGATCATGCGCCAATAATAATTAAAATAAAAACACAGGGTAATGAAATAAAAGTGAAACACTGGCGCTTTCCCACCTATTTGTTGAAAAGAGAGGAATTTAAGGAATGAGTAGCAGAGATTATTCAGAAGCTATTTATGAGGATAGCTAGGGAGTGGGATAAAATTAAGGTGGAGGTTAAAAATAGGGTGGAAATAAAGGAAAGGGGGCTACAGTTAAGAAGTAACAAGAATTATTTTGTGGGACTGACAAGTGTTCAAGTATTGAAGAATAGGGGAATATTACACAAACTACAGTTGTGTACACACACCATAAATGCAGATGTTCGAGTGTATTCACTTTTGCAGTCATCACACATTTGGGTTATCCCTGCCAGGTTAGCCCTCACTCGGCCAGAATACCAGAGGCTTAGTATTTCTGCGTCGGTTGTTTTCACTCCAGGACTGACGTACGGTCATCAGTGGTATAAAAAAAAAAAAAAGAAAAAGAAAAACAGGCAGCTGACGCCATTACATCAGTTTTTCTTGCCCTAAATGTCAGCAGCCCCCAATAAGGAACCAGGTTATGGTGAAACTACACTACAAGTAGAAAGTAAGTACCAAAAATTCCTTGTAAGGAGAGACAGAGAGAGACAAGGGGGATGGAGGGAGGGAAACCAGGACTTCAACAGTGAATACACTTGAACATCTACATTTATGGTAAGTGTACACAACTGTACTATGTTCTTCATGTTTCACTGTTGCAGTCATCACATTTAGGTTGATTCCCAAAGCTGAAGAAAAGGGTGGAGGCAGTCAAGAAGACCAGGGGCTGGCTAGGATGCCCTGCAAGACTGCAGTGGCAAAGCCTGCCCTAGATATGGAGAAGATAGGCAGGTGGTAATGCTTGGTGAAGGTATAAACAGAAGTCCATGTTACAGGCTCTAGGATGTTACTGGTGGGGAGCCCTCTGAAGAAAGCTGCGGAGTTGGAGGTTGCTCTGGTGGAATGTGTCCTGACACCCTTGGGGGAAGGTTTTCCATGTTGTTTGCAGCAGAAATGGATACAATGTGCTATCCATTTGGAAATTGTTTGGATATGGCCTTACCCTCTGCTCCTGCAGTGAAGCTGACTAGCAATTGATCAGTTTTTTTAAAGATTTAGTCCTGTCTAGGTAGAATCTGAGCTGTCTGTGCACATCTAAAGAGTGGAGAATCCTTTCCCCCTTGTTTTGTGGGTTAGGGAAAAAGGTGGTACTCCAGGGACCTAAACTTTTTATCACAATAAACAAAACATGCTGGAGGGATAGGTTCCTGACCCAGAGATTCCTCAGACTCTGGAATAGACTGCCCACACATGTCAAGCAGAGCGCCTCTTTGGCCCTCTTCAAAAGGAACTTTGATGATTGGATGGCAGAAAGGAAATTCTCCCCGGGGATCACGTCAGTCGCCCTGCTAGACAGGGGTCCAGGGAAGTAAATAGTGTGGGAAGAAATAGCCAGGAAATTTTTATGGCTAGGCTTGTATAGGCCCTAGGGCCGATAGCCTAGTACCAACCTATGAACCTATAAATGGACTGGTTGAGAGCTACACTGGACACCACTTTTGGCATGAAGGATGGGTTAGTCCCGAGTGAGACCCTGTCAGCATGGAAAATGATGAAGGGCTCTACAGCCATAAGTGCTAGTAGCCCTGATACTCTTCTAGCTGAAGTGGTGGCCAGAAGCAAGGCGGTCTTCCAAGAGGGAAATTTTAACTCTGCTGAAGCTGCAGGTTCAAAGGGGGGCAGGGTGAGCATTTCCAACACAAAGTTTGGGTCCCAAGCTGGGGTAGGCGCTCTTCTGGGTGGTCTCAAGTTGTTAGCCCCTCTTAGGAACTGTTTGATGAGAAGGTGTGAGAAAAGAGGTGGCTCTGTGCTGAAATGAGCAGAGATGGCAGAGGCATGAATTTTAATAGAAGAGAAGGATAGACCCTTGTGTAGTAGGTCTGCCAAGTAATCCAGGATGACAGGTAGGGTGGGCTGTGCAGTTCTGGCTCCCTTATCCTGGATCCAGGTGCAAAACCTTTTCCACTTGTCAGCATAAAACTTTCTAGTGCTGGGGCATCTGGCCTCACGTATAACATCCTAGAACTTGTTTGCTTAAACTGGCAGTTTGAAGAGAAGTCAGGGAATATGCCAGGCTGGCAGATTGAGGGTCTGCAATTGGGGATGCATGAATTCTCCATTCCTCTGGGTCAGGAGTATTGGGATCTGAGGTAGGTGCCATGGTATAAAATCTGGAATCAAAGCAATAGGGTAACACGTAGTATAAACCACAGTAGTCACAGGAAAATAAAATTTAATGAAGCGCTTTTCATCTGTGATATTACACAGACTTCCTCAGACAATATATTTTACAAAACAGGCAGCTTAAATATTACAGCAGTGCTAATTCAAATGGTCATTAACCAATCAAACAAGCTTTAAATCATGAATAAAATTTAAAAACATACACACATAATTACATTAAATGAAAAACATTATGTATGATGAAAGTTAAAAAACTAAACCCTAAAAGTTCAAACAGTCCTTAGCCTAGTTGCCTGTACAAAAACTAACCACTACCTAAGGGGTGTAGGTAGAAATCACAATAAAATAATACAGTGTTGAAAACTGGTAGAACCATAATAACATATTTATCTAACCAAGTTCTTAAGTTTAAGAAGGCTGCTAATAGAGCAACCTTCATTGAGACTCGGTAAAGCCGATAGCGTGAGCATTTAATCTGATTTTGCCAATTCAGATGCCTCCAATAGTAGATGTAAAGGGGCTCCTCTAATAGTGTCATGCAACTGTTCAATGACCATATACTTGAACTGGTGGTCCCCATGCTGGATAATATGTTTAGCAAGGGCGTTTTCATCTTTTGCTTTACTGATTGCATATTGAGATCCGATCTCTTAATCTACGCTCAGTTTTGCCAACCTAGAATCCTGTGCATTTTTGGCATAGGGCTAAATAGACCACCATTTTAGAGTTGCAAGTACATCTACATCGAATATCATATCTAATGTTGTTAATGTCAAATCTGTTTGATTCAAGAATATGGCGACATTGATTACAGTTTTGACATTTAAACATGCCGAGTATGCGGTACTCTGCTGCTCGGGTTGTTCCAACAACCTTTTCATGTTTTTACCCCTTCTGTATGTGACCTCTGGTCTATCTCCCAATTTGTTCAAGATCGCATGATTGGAACGAAACAAGTTCCAGTTCTTAATGATAATGTCCATGATAAACCTGCTACTCGGGCAGTATGTAAGAATTAATTTAGTGTTATTATGGTGAAGTAAACTAATTTCACCTATAGGTTCTAACCTAGACTCAAGTATGCCAATGGTGCTGATGTTCAATATGGGTCTATACATTCCACTTGATCTTTTATTAGTAACCTCATTAACTAAGTTGTCTAAAAGGTTTGGCGGGTAGCCTCTATGTAGGAACATGTTCTTAAGTAAATTACATTCCTTAAGGAAATCATCGTCTAAGCTAACCATCCGGGCTGCTTGTACGAGCTGGCCCTTAGCTACTGACCTTTTTTGATAGCTGGGGTGGCAGCTACTAAAATGGAGAAATGAGTTAGAATATGTAGGCTTTCTATATATACTAGCCACATATTTATTGAGGGTTACATTTTTCACCAACCATACGTCTAAATAAGCTATTGCCTCAGTATTAAAAGTAGAAGTAAACAGTAGAAAGTCAGTGGAATTGTTAAATAGATCTAATAGTAACAGACTCTCAGCTTCTTCACCCTCTAATAAAATAAAGATGTCGTCCAGGTAACGGGTATAGTACTTGATCTTAGACACTAGTACTGAATCATTACTTAATACATTCTCCCTTTCCCAGTACGACATCACGATGTTAGCCAAACTGGCTCCACAAGGCGACCCCATGGCCACCCCTGTTTTTTGAAGATAAAAGTTCTCTCCCAGTAAAAAGTAGTTGTTAAATAGGATCAAGTCCAACAGTTCGATCACAAGGGAAATTTCATGGGGTGGAGCACCCTTACTTTTAAGGAAGAAGGCTACCCAGTCTAAAGCTACCTGCAAGGGTATACAGGTGTATAAATCTTTGACATCTATTGTCAAGAAATTATACTCTATACTGAATGGGGTTTTGTTCATTTTATCTAGAAAAGACCAAGAGTCTTTACAGATTTGCTCTTCTTCCTTAAGATATTTTTGTAAAATTGTTTGTGTCAACCAGCTTGGCACAGGGGTATGTAGGAGATCCACGTCCATCCACTAATGGGCGCATGGGTGGATTAACTAGGTCCTTATGTATCTTGGGTATACCAAAGATACAAGGATACCTAGGAAATAAAGTGGTAAGGTATTTATGTTGTCCTTGGTTAAGTCTACCCTCAAATAACATTTCATCCAAAGAACTCTTAATCTTACGATATGCATTATTAACCTCAGATCTTGAACTAATCATATACGCGTCATTGGACAGTAGGTCTAACATCCTGTCAAAATAATCAATCTGATCAAAAACTACAACCCCGCCACCTTTATCAGGCTTACAAATTCTCAAGGAGTGTATCTTAACAAATTCTAATAGAGCCATTTCAGCCTTCCCTAAATCATTGGTACCTGTACATAAATGCAAATTACTGTGTCTTAAATCAAGTTCACAGGTGGTCTCAAATGCTTGTACTAGTGGATGCAAAGGTGGGTTAAACATACTGGGAACAAAGATGTCAGATGAAACATTATGACTAAAACCACTAGGTTCAAACAACAGATTAAAGTTCAATTTACGAGCAAACATCTTGATGTCAATAATGGTGTTAACTAGATCAAACTTCTGTTGGGGTACATAAGTGTACCCCTTGGATAAAAGGTCAGCCAGTTCATCAGGAATCAGCACATTAGAATAGTTAAAGATGTTAAAGTCACCAAGTTGATTGGTGGAAATAACTGGTCCCATTCCTCGATTAGTGGAGGAAACCGAGGTGTCAGCCTCAACTACCGGAAGGTTATTGGTAGTAGGCAAAGATGAAAACACACAGGGAACCTCAGTAGCAACACAAACCGAGGCCTCAGTTGTACCAAAAAGTGGAGGTAGAGCCAGGTTGTAGGTACTCCTGGTATCTACTGCCTCTGAAAAGTCTGTTTCTGTTGCTTCCCCCTAGTTGGTTGCTGTAAGTTGTTCCTTTGCTTTGGGATTGCTCCCTGTCGATTGGCATTGTAGTAGGCCTGTTGCTGACCCATAGTCGTAGTGTGAGAGACCTGTTGTTGTTTCCGGTTCATTAATCTCTCACTCCTTCTAACACCTTGGTCAGCTAGTGTATCCCCAAATGTATCAAGATCCCTGATGTTATCAGATGTTACCTCACCTCCACAATCTGTGTTAGAAACAGAATTACCACTACCACCATTAGGGTAAGCCACCCCTAATTGGTACGCTTTCAAATCCCGCTCCAATTTCTTAATTTTATTATACTTTAATTTAGACAGGTACTGGTCGATGCTAGTAAAACATCTGTTATAGTCATATTTGTACCTGCTAAATTCCTCATGAGTTTTAATGGAGTTGTCCAACACAGTAATTTCTTCATTTAGCTGTGTCACCCATAAGGAGTAATGCTTAATCATTACCTTTAAAAGGTCTCGACCTTGTTGGTCAAATAAGTTAATCAGCTCTTTATGAAACTCTGAATTCAAAACTAACCCTGTCGGGTATTGAAAATGCCTTAGGCCTTTAGGAATGACATTACAGGCAATACATTCATTAAAGTATGATATTTCCAGTTTCAGTTTTTTAAGTTTTAATAAAAGTTTATCAAAAGTTTTTAGTTTATCAGCTAGTACATTGCTATTTACCTCGTGGCCTTCAGGTGTATTGTCGTGCATCATGCGAGCTGCCTTGTGCCCATATCCTGAAAACACAAAGTCCTCGGACAACCAGTTGCCTAAAATTGGGGCCCCATCAAGTGAAACACTAGGTAAATTCCTGCTGGCATCCACCGTGCGGTCGGTAGTCCCAGGCTGACTCTGTAAAACGCTCGTTAAGCCTCCGATAGGTAGTTGCTCTGTCCTGGCTAAACTTTCGTTTAGCGTGGGTGGATTAACTGTTCGTACTTGTTGCACTCTATCAGATATAGTCGTCGGAGCCAACCTAGTACTAGCTGCTGTTATCGAATTAGACATAGTACCCAAACCTGGCCCTAACCAAGGATCTACTACGGCATTAGGAGGTACTCTGCCATTTGCTGGATTCAAGCTGCCAAGTTCATTATTTCCATTGAGAGAAGAAAGCGTTACAAAGGTATTCGCTGGTTGAACAGCGCCCCCTGGCGCATTCTCCACAGCAGACGGTTTAAAATTATTAACAAAAGGCAGGAAGAAATTCTTCATGTCCTGCTGTTGTGTATCTAACTTGTCAAGCCTCGCACACAGCGATTCCATCCTCTCGAATAGTGACTCAAACAAATTATCCTGTGCGACTGCAGATAGAGTAGCTGGTGCTGGAGAGGCACTATTACAGCTCCTCAATAATGCTGGAGTGGCATTTGGAGAAAACCCATCATTGCTATCAGATCCAGAAGCCATGAAACAACCAAATACGAAACAGCACAAACCAAGAAATAAAATCTGGAATCAAAGCAATAGGGTAACGCGTAGTATAAACCACAGTAGTCACAGGAAAATAAAATTTAATGAAGCGCTTTTCGTCTGTGATATTACACAGACTTCCTCAGACAATATATTTTACAAAACAGGCAGCTTAAATATTACAGCAGTGCTAATTCAAATGGTCATTAACCAATCAAACAAGCTTTAAATCATGAATAAAATTTAAAAACATACACACATAATTACATTAAGTCAAAAAACATTATGTATGATGAAAGTTAAAGTTCAAACAGTCCTTAGCCTAGTTGCCTAACTAACCACTACCTAAGGGGTGTAGGTAGAAATCACAATAAAATAATACAGTGTTGAAAACTGGTAGAACCATAATAACATATTTATCTAACCAAGTTCTTAAGTTTAAGAAGGCTGCTAATAGAGCAACCTTCATTGTAGGCATTTAATCTGATTTATTCAGATGCCTCCAATAGTAGATGTAAAGGGGCTCCTCTAATAGTGTCATGCAACTGTTAAATGACCATATACTTGAGCTGGTGGTCCCCATGCTGGATAATATGTTTATCATCTTTTGCTTTACTGATTGCATATTGGTGTTCGTAGATCCGATCTCTTAATCTACGCTCAGTTTTGCCAACATAGAATCCTGTGCATTTTTGGCATAGGGCTAAATAGACCACCATTTTAGAGTTGCAAGTACATCTACATCGAATATCATATCTAATGTTGTTAATGTCAAATCTGTTTGATTCAAGAATATGGCGACATTGATTACAGTTTTGACATTTAAACATGCCGGACTGCTGCTTTGTTCAACAACCTTTTCATGTTCTGTATGTGACCTCTGGTCTATCTCCCAATTTGTTCAAGATCGCATGATTGGAACGAAACAAGTTCCAGTTCTTAATGATGTACTTGCAACTCTAAAATGGTGGTCTATTTAGCCCTATGCCAAAAATGCACTGGATTCTATGTTGGCAAAACTGAGCGTAGATTAAGAGATCGTACGAGCAGCCCGGATGGTTAGCTTAGACGATGATTTCCTTAAGGAATGTAATTTACTTAAGAACATGTTCCTACATAGAGGCTACCCGCCAAACCTTTTAGACAACTTAGTTAATGAGGTTACTAATAAAAGATCAAGTGGAATGTATAGACCCATATTGAACATCAGCACCATTGGCATACTTGAGTCTAGGTTAGAACCTATAGGTGAAATTAGTTTACTTCACCATAATAACACTAAATTAATTCTTACATACTGCCCGAGTAGCAAGTTTATCATGGACATTATCATTAAGAACTGGAACTTGTTTCGTTCCAATCATGCGATCTTGAACAAATTGGGAGATAGACCAGAGGTCACATACAGAAGGGGTAAAAACATGAAAAGGTTGTTGGAACGCAGCAAGTACCCGCATCCGGCATGTTTAAATGTCAAAACTGTAATCAATGTCGCCATATTCTTGAATCAAACAGATTTGACATTAACAACATTAGATATGATATTCGATGTAGATGTACTTGCAACTCTAAAATGGTGGTCTATTTAGCCCTATGCCAAAAATGCACAGGATTCTAGGTTGGCAAAACTGAGCGTAGATTAAGAGATCTGAACACCAATATGCAATCAATAAAGCAAAGATGAAAACTGCTAAACATATTATCCAGCATGGGGACCACCAGTTCAAGTATGGTCATTGAACAGTTGCATGACACTATTAGATTACATCTACTATTGAGGCATCTGAATTGCGTTTGGCAAATCAGATTAAATGGTCTCAATGAAGGTTGCTCTGAATTAGCTGCTAAGAACTTGGTTAGATAAATATGTTATTATGGTTCTACCAGTTTTCAACACTGTATTATTTTATTGTGATTTCTACCGTGGTTAGTTTTTGTACAGGCAACTAGGCTAAGGACTGTTTGAACTTTTAGGGTTTAGTTTTTTAACTTTCATCATACATAATGTTTTTTGACTTAATGTAATTATGTGTGTATGTTTTTAAATTTTATTCATGATTTAAAGCTTGTTTGATTGGTTAATGACCATTTGAATTAGCACTGCTGTAATATTTAAGCTGCCTGTTTTGTAAAATATATTGTCTGAGGAAGTCTGTGTAATATCACAGCATTAAATTTTATTTTCCTGTGACTACTGTGGTTTATACTACGTGTTACCCTATTGCTTTGATTCCAGATTTTATTTCTTGGTTTGTGCTGTTTCGTATTTAGTAGGTGCCATGGTGGCAGGGGTGAGATGGCGCAGCAGTGGGTACCAGTACTGGCATGGCCAGTCTGGGGAAATCAGGATTGTCCTCGGTTTTTCCTCCCTTATTTTGAGCAGTACCCTTGAAATGAGTGGTAGAGGGGGAAATGCATAGACCGAGAGGTTTACCCACTGGAAGGGCAGAGCATCGACTTTCCAGGCCTTGCTTTGAGGTTCCCTGGTGCAGAATTTGCAGAGCTGATGATTGGAGTGGGAGGCAAAGAGGTCGCCCTTCAGGGAGCCCCATTTCTGGGTTACAAGGGTGAAGGTTCTTTGGTCTAGCTGCCACTCATGCGAGTCTAGCAGGTTTCTGCTTAGGTTGTCTGCCAGAGAGTTTAGAGAGCTTGGCAGAAATTGTGTTAACAGGTGTAGATGCATGGCTGCGGCCGTGTGCCAAAGAGTCATGGCGAGCCTGCACAGAGAAAAACAGTGAGTCTCTTCCTGCTTGTTGATGTACCACATCACTGTGGTGTTGTCTGCTTTGATCAGCGGAGGCTCCGGGGAGAGTAAGGGTCTGAAAGCTGTCAGGGTGTGCTGAACAGCTAACATCTCTTTTTGGTTGATGCGCAGATGTATTTGATTTGGGCTCCATTGACTCTGAATGCACCTGCCGTCCAGGTGTGCACTCAAAGCATAGTCTGATGCGTCTGTGGTGAGGGTCTGGGCAGCATGGGGTAGTGAGAAGGGAAGTCCCTTGTTGTGGTAGCATGCTGCTGCCCACCAAAGAAAATATTTCCTTAGACAAGGTATCACTGGTATAAGAATTAGCAGAGTAGCCGAGAGAAAGCGCTTGGTTGTATTTTTTATTGCATTCAGCATCGTGAAGTGAATTTAATAAAAGCTTTAATATTAAGCTGCGTTTGTGCTGGTTTTGGCCAAGCAAAAGGAATTTTACTACAACACTGCCTGGTTGTAGCTTTCCGGGTCCTGTTTTGCTGGACTTTGTTACTTATTGGTTTTATCTATTCTTTTCTGGTTTTACTGTTTTTTTGTCATGGCAGAAAGAACAGAAAGTGAAAACTTTGTGCACACCCCTGTTTTGCTGAGAGATGATCCTGAGAAGGCTCCGGTTACTCGTGGAGAGTTCAACCAAATTCTAACGCTACTTACACAGTTAACTAATTCTATGAATGAACGAAATTTGGTTAATTCCGCAGATCTAACTGGTAACCAGCTGCAAACAGTAGATTCCTTTGGAAGGCGCGTTAGTCCGCGTACGCACTTTACGAGTTCAAACGGGTTGAACAATGGCCCTGGTAATAGTTTTGCGAAGACATTGACCGACAACAATGGTGTGGCTCAAACTAAAGCTAAAACTATGTCCAGCTCTGTTAGCAATGAGCAGCGACAGAACTTTGACTTTAATGCATGGACTTTGCACCAATTTTCCTTTCAACAAGGTACTGTAAACCATGAGTTTTCTCGGAACACTGAAACTGACTAATGGTTTTAAAGAAAGACTTTATAGTTTTAAAAACAATCAAATGGAAATTGATTATTTAAAAGAATGTATTAATGTGCAAAGGGTACCCAAAGGTTTACGGTTCTTTAACTTTCCTAACAATGTGCAGGCGGGTACTACATTATATAATCAACTTTGTGCTATTTTTAATAAGGCCGGCATTGAAATGTTGAAATGTATGGTTTGTGAGTACGAAAAAAAAGCTGAAAGATTTTTAAAAGATCTGAATTCCTTGAATGATAGGTTGCTTAAGGATAGTAAATTTCCTAGTTTCAAAAGGGATTATGATAAAATCTTTACGGAGGTTGACCAACACTGTATGAGGGTCCTAAATCGTAAGATTAGGAAATTGGAACGTGATTTAAATGAATACAAGGAAGGGAGGGCCTTTCCTCTCCCTGGTTCTAAAGGATGGAAGAATCATGACAATGATTCAGTCTTTGTCAATAAGGGTGAAAGAAATAGGTTTGATAATTATGAACCTATGGGTGCAGATGCATTAAGGAGAAGTGAAAGGATAGCTGAAAAAAATAGAAAACAGTCTGTGCAGGATTTTCAGCATCCCCAGAGAAGGGGAAAGGGACGGGGGTACTAGCGGAACAGCTGGAATCACCTGCAGGATTAAATAACGATGCAGGAAACCTGCCATTAGTACACTGTGAAACACTGGATGAAAAACAGGTAGTTTATAGAACGAAAAACTTTACTATTTTTAATTTTACAGACTGTGAACTAACAAGTAGTTATTTTGACTTATTTTCTAGAGGTTTTCACTTTGTTCCAGCGAAACCTTTTCAAGTTACAAACCTTTTGATTGATTTGAAGCTTTTTGTTAGGCAATTAAATTTGAATTTATTTTTTTAAAGGTCAAGAATTTTCATCAAATGGCCTGACAAGGTGGAGTACGTTCAATCCCCCCACACATCCTTCCTTAAAAGTAATTGAAATCCTGGTAGAAAGAGATATCAGGAAGGTGGAACAAGGATGTCATATTAGGTCCGTGATTAACCTCTCTGTGGATGAACTTTCCCTTATAGAATTACTTAAACAGGAAGGTATTAGAGTGATGAAACCGGACAAAGGGGGGGGGGGGCAGTGATAATGTATACTGTTGATTATGAATCAAGTATTCATATTATGCTTCAGGACATAGAACAGTACGAACTTGTATCTAAAAATGAAATAAATATAGCTTTTGCCAAGATAAATTATCAAATTCATGAATTTTTGTTACAAAAAGTAATTAAGGAGCAATTATATAATTATTTGCATGTGGAGAAGCCAAAAATAGCGCAGATTTTTGGTATCCCTAAAACCCATAAGTCCTTGGATCCATTAAAATTTAGACCCATTGTGGCTGGGTTTGGCAGTATAACTGAACCATTATCTAAGTTTATTGATTTTTCTTTAAAGCATTTTGTAACAAGCATTTCACATATTTGTAAAGATTCTTGGGAATTTTTAAAAAGTATTGACCAGAAATTATTTAAAGAAGAAATTTTGATGGTCACAGTGGACGTTGTGGAACTTTTTCCAAGTATTCCACACAAATTGGGCTTGGAGTGGTTTGGGTTTATACTGACAGCAGAGACTGGTCTTAGTTCCAAAGTGATTAATCTTTTATTAGAACTAATGGAAATTGTACTTGACAATAATTTTATTCATTTTAATGGAGAATTTTATCGTCTAAGGAAAGGAGTAGCCATGGGGTCTCCTTGTGCTTCTTTATACGCTAATATTGTCTTGTACTTTTGGGAAAAGGAATATGTGTTTGGAAGTAGATGGTTTCAAGATATTTTGCATTACAGAAGGTTTTTAGATTATATTTGTATTTTATGGAAAGGTATTGAGCATAATCTTTTAGATTTTTTGTCTATTACCAACTCACTTTTTTGAAATTTACTTATAAAATAGATAAGAATGAATTACACTACCTAGATGTTACATTATATAAGGACTACATTAACCAATGTTTTCAATAAAAAATATATAGAAAAACATCCTATTCCAACTCATACCTGCACTTTCAAAGTGGACACCCTTACTACCAAAAGAAAGGTATAGTAAAGGGGCAATTAATACGGGGATCTAGGATGTCTAGTACCTGGGAGGCCTTTTATGAGGAAATTGGAACCTTAAAAAGTTTTTTTCTTGAAAAGGGGTATCCAATTGCCCTTATTAATGAAATGATTCAAGAGGTTAGTATAGAGAGGGATGGACTATATTTTCCCTTGTTAGGAACTGGTTTGAAAAATGATTTGCAAAAAACAACTAAAGATGTTTCCAAACTTAAAAACAGTTTCATGTACACATTTACAGCTAATTCAGATGAATTTGAGCAAATTATTTACAAGTATTGGCCTGTTCTTAGCTTACAGGAAGATATAAAACTTCATGTTCCACCTTGCCCTCACTTTGTTAGGAAAAGAGACAAGAACTTGAAAGATTTGTTAGAAGCCAAACAATATATGAAACAGGATAAAACAAAAAAGAAACTTGGAACTTTTTCATGTGGGAATTGTAGGCAATGCTATGCTATGTTAAATGGGGGGACATTATATTTACCCTCTAGGAAATTCAAGTACAAACCCTTGAAGTACTATAATTGTGGAATTAAAGGTGTGGTACATTTGGGGTTTTGTGTGGTTTGTAAAGGATTTTATGTAGGCAAAACCGAACGAATTTTAAGAAGAAGAGTATATGAACATTTCAATGACATTTTTAACCATAAGGAAAGTAATGCTTTTTATAAACATTCCTTGACTTGTAAAAACATGAGTATAAAATTTATTATACTTGAACAAATTACACCAGATGTTAGAGGTGGCAGCTGGGAAACCAGACTGGAATATCGAGAATTATTCTGGCAACTGAAACTTGATGCCAGCAGGTTTCCTGGTATGAACGAAAACATTAATATAAATTGTGTCTTAAAAATGAGACAAGCTAGATTGTAATAGCTAAAAAAATGTTTATTTAGTTATATTAATGTTGGTTCAGTTGCAATTTTAGTTTTAGATAAGTATGCTTGAACTAAGGAATGCTTGAGGTGAGATCTTACTGAATCAGTTTTAATTGGGACACACACACATAAAAAAAGTCTTTTTATTTTTTTTTATATGCACTTAGTGGTTTAAGTGGCAATGAAAAGTTAGTTTTATGACAGTATATATATGTAGTAACATATTTTTTACTAATGAAAAAGTTTATATTTTTATTGAAGTAGGCTGAATCAATTAGGTCATGTGACCTTGTGAAGAGTATAAATTACTAGGAATGGAGTAGTTATTATTTTTACCTTGATAAAGCTCGGTAGTAGCCGAGAGAAAGTGCTTGGTTGTATTTTCTATTGCATTCAGCATCGTGAAGTGGATTTAATAAAAGCTTTAATATTAAGCTGCGTTTGTGTTGGTTTTGGCCACGCAAAAGGAATTTTACTACAACACTGCCTGGTTGAAGCTTTCCGGGTCCTGTTTTGCTGGACTTTGTTACTTATTGGTTTTATCTATTCTTTTCTGGTTTTACTGGTATAAGAATTGCCAGGTCTTGAGAGTGCTGACACCAAAGGCTTTTTAGGTACCATTGTAGATTCCTCATATGCAGCCGGGCATATGGAATGAGTAGAATGCAAGAAGTCATGAACCCTAGAGCTTGGAGGATTTTCCTTGTGGATAACTGGGTCCTGGTGGCTAGTTGAGAGAAGTAGGTTGTTAGGTAGGTTTGTTTTTCTGGTGTAAGGAATGCCATCTGGGATGCTGTGTGCAGGCTTGCTCCCAGGAATACATTTTTTTTTGTGTGGGTACTAGTTTTGATTTCTTTTCATTTATAGTACATCCCAGGGAGGTTAGGTCCTTTACAAAGGTCAGGTGGTTTAGCAGCTTTTCCTGACTGTCTGTCTGAATCAGGTCTGACTGTCTGTCTGAATCAGGCAGTTTTCCAAGTATAGGTAAATTTGAAAAGTTCTTTGCCTGCAAAAAGCAATGACGGGAGCCAGACATTTTGTGAAAACTCTGGGAGCAGTGGATAAGCCAAAGGGAAGCGCAGAGAAATGAAAGTGCAGTGATCCTGCCCTGAAACTTAGGTATTTCCTGCATGATTCCCTGATTGGGATGTGCAGGTAGGCCTCTTTTAGATCTAGGGTGGCTAACCAAGCATCCTTATAAAGCATAGGAAGAAGATGCTGGAGGGTGAGCATTTTGAATTTTGGCATCACCAGAAAGGTGTTTAGAATGGATAGGTTGAGGATGGGGCCCAATGTGCCCTCTTTTCTAGATACCAGGAAGAGTCTGGAGTAGAAACCTTGGCCTGTCCGTTCTGCAGGAACATGCTCTACTGCCCTCATACTGAGGATGGAAAGGACTTGTCTTTTGGCCTCTGTCCACTGGTTTGGGGGAAGATCTGGGAGCCCTTTTGGGGTTGGCAGTGTGTTAAAATGAAATATGCATCCCTGGGACACTATGTTGAGGACCCAGCGGTCATTGGTAATGGTGGCCCAGTTGCTTGCGTGGAGAGCTTAACTCCTAGGGGCAAGTGCAGGTGGGCAGAGGGAGGGGGTGGAGGTGTAAAGTCATTGTGAGCTCTTACCATAAGGGGGTGGCTTTGCACTCCCTGATTTTGAAGAGGAGGAACTCCATTGCTTAGATCTCTGCATTCCGTGGGGTTGTTGCTTGGGGGGGCTGCTTATCCTGGGTCTGGGCCGAGCTGAACTGGGGGGGGGCAGGAAAGGACCAGTGTTTGGAGGGGCAATGCCTACTGAACCACAGTGGCTGGACCTGTAAGAAGTCTTTAACTGTCTGCACAGATTTAGCTTTTTCTTCCATTTTTTTAGGACCTCTTCTGCCTTGGTGCCAAATAAGTTGTCTTTTTGTAAGGGTGCGTCCAATAATTAGATTTGACATGGTCTGGCAAGGTCTGTTCCTTAAGCCAAGTATGTCTTCTAAGTAAAGAACCAGTAACTGCTGTCCTGCAAGATGCTTCTAGGGTGTCAAAACCACATTGTAAGGTGTGCTTAGTTATTTGACTTGCAGAATGCATTAACTCTTGTAACGCTTTATTTTCTACACAAGCAGGGAAAGAAGATATTTTTTTGTTTGAGGAGTCCCAAGGTATGTTGCTGATATTTCAGCATATGGAACTGACAATTCAATGCTCTAATAGCAAGAGTAACAGAGGTGTATACTTTTTTTTACCCAATCTGTCTAATGCTCAGGAATCCCTATCTGAGAGGGTGGGATTCTTAGCCGAAGTTGCTTGGATTCCTTTAGGTCCTTGAGAGATGACCTCGGGGTCAGCAGAAGGATTTTTGAAAAGAAATTTGTGTGAGTCAGGGACTCTATAGTACCCGTCAGGTTTCCAAGGAGCAGGAGAGAGGGTGTCAGCAGTCAGACTGGATTCCATAAAAACATCATCCAGGACAGGAGGAATGGCCAGAGGTCTGTGCTGTGAAAGATCTAAGAATTCCCAGAGTGTTTTTTTTTGACTAAGGGCAGTCCTGACATTCCCACTGAAAATGTTCCCTTAAAGTATGTTGGGTTTCCCCAAAGGAAAAGTCCTCGGGTGGAGAGGCTGAAGGGATGGATTCCTCTGCATCAGAATCCTCATAAGCAGAGAGGGGTTGCATATCTTCATATTCAGATGCATCAGAGTCATCGGACTCCTGTTCAGATAAAACTACTGGGGACAAGTCTCTTTCTTTTGGAAGGGGTAGCCTGGCTTCCCGATAGGCATTATAAGGTCTTGCGTCATTTTAAGCATTTGAGACTGAGGCAAGGAAGCAGGGGCCTGAGCTTGGGTCGTCCGTTTTTTGGGTGTGGTTCATACCCTGGGCCTTATAAACTCGGTAGTTTTCGAAAGAACTGTAGACGCGAAAGAAGTCGTCTGTCTGTGTCAAGAATTGGTAGTGAGAAGTACTTTCTCGGAAGCCGGTGCCTGCTAAGCGGCTGTGGACCCATCTAAGGTAGAGACATCTGCAGGACCCTTTGTTAAAGAAGAGTCTCGCGGCATACTGGACTCTGAAAGGGTCTTTAGCGGTCTGCAAATCCACAGAGGCAGGCATCAGGGGCTGTGAAAGTGCCTGAGGATCGGAGAATTGACTACTAAGCTTAACGGAAGCGTCGTTGGCAGTTTTGGACCTGTGCGGTATGTCTCTGTCTTTATCCTTACTTTTTTCGGAAGATCGGTTGTCGGATGGCTTACTGAAGCCATATTGGAATTCAAGGACTGACAGCAAAAATATCTAGCTACAATAAGAGCCAGACGACATAGTTATGGCGCTGAAAAAAAGCACAAAAGCGACAGCGGACGACGTCATGGTCTGGGCCTAAAAAAGTGATACAATCGGAATTAAAGTCTCGGTATAGTATTTGCTTTCCACGGGTGAGGCAATTGTTAACTTTCTGACATCGGTTAGAGCAAGAAAAAAGGATCCCCAATGGGGTACTTAGCTTTAGAAGACTTAAACTTTAATTTGGAAACGAAAAACTCAGGTAGCGGTCAACCGGCACTCGTGCAAACTGCTTCTGCTTCAGGCTCCTCAGCAAAAAAGACTGATGTAATGGCATCAGCTGCCTGTTTTTATACCAATTATGACCTGACGTCCTTCCTGGAGCGACAGCAACCGAAGCAGAAATACTAAGCCTCTGGTATTCGGGTCAACTGAGGGCTACCCTGGCAGGGATGACCCAAATGTGATGACTGCAACAGTGAAACACTAAGAACATCAAGAAGATTGACTGCAGAATGCTAAGCAGAAATTTTTGGATTATCTTGATTATATACAGGAATTTATAAAGACTGCTGTTAAGCAACTGTTTTTTTTTTTTATAACTCCAAAGCACAAAAACCTTTAGCACAATGACTCGGGCAACAGAAAGAAGAAAGGGCTGTCGCCAAACTTAGGAAGATTACATCAAAGAAGGTAAGTGATCCTGTAGAAATATCAGAAATATTTTGGAAATTCTATGAAACCCTGTATAGTAATGTCTTTTGGCTTTTCCCAGTTAGGGGTCGCCACAGGGGAACTCCGGTCCGCTAATGATTAGCAGTGGATTTCTATGGTGCCGAGTTGCCAGCCAGACGCCCAACCTTACCATTCACACTCGCACCTACCTGCATGTCTTTAACGTCACTCGACCGCGGGGGAGGACATGCAGACTCCACACAGAAGGAGCTCCAGCCGAGAATCAAATGGGAGAACCTCTTGCTGTGAGGCAACAACCCTAACCGCTGTACCACCGCAGCCTATGAAAGCCTGTATGCATATGAGAAATAAGGAAATCAAGAAAAGCTACAAATGGAAATGATTATGGAAGAATAAAATATGCCAAGATTAGAGGCAGATGAGGCTTAATTGCCAACAGTTAGGATAGGAGGAAAGGAGATAAAAATTGTGATGTACAACCAATCAACAGGAAAGTCCCCACGAATAGATGGTAGTTCTGTGGATGTTTAGAAGCTAGGAGGGGAAAATACTGACAAAGATCTGGAAGACTTTGTTTAACAGTATTTTAAGAGGCAAGAGTAAAGATCCATTATTTCAAGCATCATACAGATCCATTTCAATACTAAACCAGGATTATAAAGTGTTCATGTCTATAAAGGCTAAAAGAATGGCAAAAGTAATACCAAAATTGATAGATATGGATCTATGTGGTTTTGTGGAGGGGAGGCAAACATACGAGAACATTAACAGAACACTGATGACCCAGAGGGAAGCAGAATATTAGAAAACACCACTGTCGTTGGCAGGTCTTGATGCAGAGAAAGCATCTGACAGAATAAGCTGAGACTTCATGAAGAGGGCAATGGAAGCATTTCCTAAAAAATATAAGGTTGATTAAGAGGATATATGAGGGATCAGATGAGAAAATTTAAGTTGGTGGGGTCCTCTCTGATAATTTCTGCTTGAGCAGGGGTGTCCCCTTTCCCTTTTATTATTTGCATTATATTTAGCACCACTGGCAAAGAAAATAAGGGACTCAGAAAATCAAGAATATAATCAGTATGGCAGTTAAGAAAAGCTGGCTCTATTTGCAGATGTTATAATTTTATACCTGACAAAACCAGAAACAGACATTACAGTGCTGTGGAACATTTTGAGACAGTTTAAAATCTTTTCGGGATACAAAATTAATGAAGCTAAAACAAAGGCAATAGCTGTAAATTATGTACTCACATACAAATTGGTACAGCAATATCCATATTTATGGAAACGTGAAAAAAGGAAGTATTAAGGAATATGGATTCAAAATGACTCTGGTGAGGCAGTTAAGGATATGTGGGAAGAGACTAAACAAAAGATAATACAAAAACTGAGTAACTGAAGCTTTGTTATATGGATATGGATAGCAAGAGACAAGCAGTTAAAAATATTACTTTTAGTCCCATTAGTCTTGTACACAGGTCAGGCAGAAGTTGTGAATCACAATTAAGAGCGAGCTGAAGGACTTTACCTGGAAGGGGAAAATGGCAAGCGTCAAGTGGGATAAACTGATTCTTCCAGTAGAACATGGCGAACTGGGATTACCCGACTTGAAGGGATATTTCAGAGCTACACAGTTAAAGCTCCTATACATAACACAAGCAGAAAACTATAATTCAAAGTTGAAAGGGATGATGATGAAATGGGGAAATCTCAAGAAACAAGGAGAAAAGTAGATATTTCTAAAGGAATAGTATCTGATAAATCCTGGGTGCCTGCCTGGGATTTTGGATGCAGACCTTTAAGGAGAATAACAATAATCATATAGAATATTCTATTTATAAAGTAGCAGAAAGTATCCTAAGAATTAAGCCAACAAGAAAATGGAGAAAGGAGATTCTGCTGATAGGGATGACTACAATTAGGGATATAGACAATAGGCAAGGGGGGGGCTGGGATTTAATGGAAAAAAGTGGCAAAGCTACAAAGTCTTGGGAGCAAATAACCAGAGAGGGAAAGATGATAGAATGGGAAGATGTCAAGAATTTATATGGACTGCAGTTGGGAGACTGCCTATACGCGGATATCAATCCTTGATAGGGAAGGCAAAGATAAAGAAACAGGGGATCCTAAAACAAAAGACCAGCACTGGTAGAGTTTTTAGTAGAATCTAGAACAGAAGCTGCCATTAAAAAAGGAATAATTAGTACAGCATATAAAATATTGCATGATAGCTATACAAATCAATCAGAGGAGGTTAGAAAGGATTGGGAGGAAAGACTGGCTAAGTAATTCACAAAGAAACAATGGTAGGATATACGTATGTCTCAAATATGCAACAAAATCTAGAAGATTTAGAATTTTTGCTTGGAAATGTTTACATAGATAATTTTCTACCCCAAGTAGACTCCAGAGAGTTTTTCCTCGGGTAAATAACAAATGTTGGGGGTGTGACGGAGAAGAAAGGGGTAATTGGGAAAATTTTTCTGCGAGTGCGGTGAGTTGACGGACTTTGATTCCCTGCGGGACACATCATCAGAGATGCTGGGTGGGCACTTTGGTGTGATGAGGGAAATGATTTTTCTGAGCTATGATACAGAGTCAGAACTGTCTAGACATGGTGAGGCCTTGTTGTGTCTAATTATGTTGGCTGCCAAAAAAGCAATTACTAGAAAATGGAATTCAAAATCTAAACCAACTATACTAGAAGTGAATACAGTACCAGAGATAAAACAACTGGAACGGAGATATTTAGAAAAAGGTAAGAGCAAGCTACATAGGAAAAAAATGGGAATTGTGGGAACAATAGATAAAGGGGAGGAATGAAGTTTAAAAGAAGGCAGGGCTTAAATAAGCTATGCAATGTTTGACAAAATGATTGAGTAGATTATAAGTGATATATAATGTTTGCAACTGGGAGTGTGTCAGCATGGTTTGTGATGTAAAATGTTTGCAACTAGGATGATGTCGGTGTGGTTTGGTTTCACTTACATAACTGTTTAACTGCGTATGCTGTAAATAATTGTTTAATAAAAGAAGTTTCTTGTTCAACAAAAAAAAAAAAGGTAGGAACTGAATGATTTATGTAATGTTGCCTAGGTTATACAATATATAGCAATATATGCGAATTATAGTGTTTTGTAAACATGAACTTGTTCATACAGTTTGATTACTTTCATAAGTGTTAATGCAATAAAGGTGTAAAAAAAAGATGCGGTTCTGCACCAATTTCACTTCACCCCAACTACAGATGTCCAAGAGTTTCACCACTGAAGCCTTGCCAATTATCCTGCTGTTCATGCAGCCTGCAGCTGGTTAGTACGGCTTCAGCAGACACCCTGCTTTCAACACCAGGACATCAATACTGCAAAGGGCACATCAGCAGATGCAGGCTTCTGACCCTTCTGGCTCAAGTAGATCCAGGGGAGAATACTCTTGGCTCCACAGCACAATGGACCAGGAGGTGACTCAAAACACCAGTGAAGTCCACCTTAGGGTGCCTAATCCAGGGGGCTCCAAACAGAAGAGCTCACAAACTTCATGCAAAAAGGAGAGGTGGTGAACTAAAGTACATTTGTGTACCTACCATAAATGTAGATGTTCGAGTGTATTCACTGTTGCAGTCATTACACTTGGGTTATCCTGCTGGCAGGCTACCCGCAGTCGGCCTGAATTCCAAAGTCCTGGTCCGGCGTCTGTTGCTGTCGCTTCTTCCCTGACATCAGTGCGCCAGGGGTATACAAGATGCAGCCGACGCCATTTTCTTCAGTTTTTCTTGCCCCAGATGTCAGGTGCCCCCAAAAGGGTAGGCGAAAAACACTGCTTATAAAAAGCATGCACTAAAATAAACAATACCTTCATCTACAAGCAAATACACCACATAGGTTGTATAGAATAGAGAAGTACAGATAAGTCCCAGCAAAAAAAAGGGGGGATGGTGGGTGGGTAACTTGGACTGCAACAGTGAATACACTCAAACATCTACATTTACGGTAGGTACACAACTGTACTATGTTCATCTTGTTTCACTGTTGCAGTCATTACACTTGAGTTGAATCCCAAAGCTGAGGTTGGGCGGCTGGGTCTAAATAGAATTAGGAGTGGCTATGAGGCCCTGCAGAACTGCAGTGGCAAAGCCTGCTCTGGATTTAGAGTAAAGAGGTAAGTGGTAGTGCTTGCTAAAAGTGTGCACTGAACTCCAAGCTGCAGCCTCCAAAATTTCCTTGGTTGGTACTCCTCTGAGAAAGGCTGCTGATGTGGCTGCTGCCCTGGTCAAATGTGGCCTAATGCCCTTAGGCATTGATCTGTCATGCTGTGCATAGCAGAAACTAATGCAGTGTCCTATCCATTTTGAAAAAGTCTGCTTTGAGATAGCCTTTCCTTGTGATCCTGCAGCATATGCCACTAAAAGTTGCTCAGTCTTTCTGAAAGCTTTAATTTTGTCCAAGTAGAAGCGTAGCTGCCTGTATATGTCCAAATAATGCAGAAGTCTCTCCCCTTTATTCTGGGGATTTGGATAAAAAGTAGGCAAATGAATGGTTTGATTAAGAGCCACACTAGACACTACCTTAGGCATAAATGTTGGGTTTGTCCTTAGAGAAACCCTGTCTGGATGGAAAATGATAAAAGGTTCCACTGCCATTAATGCCTGCAACTCTGAGACTCTTCTTGCTGAAGTTATTGCTAGGAGCAGAGCTGTTTTCCATGATAAGAATTTTATCTCAGCTGTAAGGCTGGCTCAAAAGGAGGCAGTGTGAGTTTTTCCAAGACAAAATTGAGGTCCCATGTAGGTATCGGTGCTCTCCTTGGGGGTCTTATGATTTTAGCCCCTCAGAGATAATGCCTTAGCAGTGGATGCAAAAAAATAGGTGGTTCCTTATTGTAATGAGCCAAAATGGCAGAGGCATGGATCTTAATTGATGAGAAGGATAGGCCTTTGTCCAGCATCTCAGTTAGGTATTGTAAACTCTGAGGAATATTTGGAACAAGCGGGTCAATTCCTTGTGCCCGATTCCAAGCACAGAATCTCTTCCATTTTTCTGCATAAGATTTTCTGGTGCTGAGCCTCCTGGCTTCCAAAATGACATCCATAACTGCTTTAGAGGGAGGTGTGTTCTGAGTGGTTATATTATTCGCCATGCAGCCAGATTTAAGGTTCTGAGTTGGCTGTGCAGGATCTGATTGTTTTGTTGGGTCAGAAAATGAGGAATTTGAGTTAAAGTCCAGGCTGGGCCTTGAGACAAGCTCTTTAGGATTGGGTACCAATGCTGGCATGGCCAGTCTGGGGCAATCAGAATCATTTTTGGCTTCTCTTGTCTGACCTTTAGGAGTACCTGGGGGAGGAGAGGCAGTAGAGGAAAGGCATAAACTGTCAGGGTTTTCCAGCTGAATGATAGAGCATCCACCTTCCATGCTTGTGTGTGATAAGTCCTTGTGCAGAATCTCTGTAGTTGGCAGTTGTGAGTGGAGGCAAATAGATCTATGTCTGGGCATCCCCATTTCCTTGTTATCATGCTGAAGACTTGTGGATCTAGTTTCCACTCGTGAGGGTTCATGAGGTCTCTGCTTAGTTCGTCTGCCAGAGTATTTGTCTTTCCTGGCAGGAATTGTGCTTGCAGATGCACTTGATAGGTCAATGCTGTGTTCCACAAAATCATGGCTTGCCTGCAGAGGGGGTAGGAATGTGTGCCCCCTTGCTTGTTTATGTACCACATGACTGTAGTATTGTCCGTCTTTAGCAATAGCTGTCCTGGATGGAGTAGATCCTTGAAGGCTGTCAGGGCATTCTGTACAGCTAGCATCTCTTTTTGATTAATATGAAGATGCATTTGGCTTGCAGGCCACGTGCCCTGAATACATTTTCCTGCCATGTGTGCCCCCCAGGCATAATCCGATGCATCTGTTGTTAGTGTCTGCCTGGCTGTGGGTAAAGTGAATGGCTATCTCTTGTTGTGGTGACAGGCCAGTGCCCACCATCGAAACTCCTGTTGCAGACAAGGAATGAGAGTAATTATTGTTTCCAGGCTGTGGCAATGTTGAGTCCAAACACTTATTAGATACCATTGAAGCTTCCTCATATGCAGTCTTGCATACGGAATTAGCAGAATGCAGGATGCCACGAAGCCCAAAGCCTGCAGATTTTTCTTGCAGGAAACTGGGTTTTTGTTGCCATCATTTGGAAGTAATGAGTCAGTTGCCTTTGTTTGTCTGGCGTGAGATAAGCCATCTTGGCAGTTGTATTTAAGCTTGCACCCAGGAATATTATCTCGAGAGGGCACTAGTTTTGATTTCTTTTAATTCACAGTGTACCCTAGGCAAATTAGTAATCTTTTTACAAACGCCAGATGCTTTAGTAGAATGTCCTTGCTCTCTGCTTGAATAAGGCAGTCATCCAAGTAGGGATATATCTGAATTCCTCTTTGTCTGCAAAATGCAATTACTGGTGCCAGGCATTTTGTGAAGACCCTGGGCGCAGTAGATAAGCCAATGGACAGTGCAGAGAATTGGTAGTGCATTGAGCCAGCTATGAATCTGAGGTATCTTCTGCAAGATTGTCCGATTGGGACATGCAGGTATGCCTCTTTGAGGTCCAAAGTTACGAGCCAAGCCTTGTTGCCCAGCATGGGCAGAAGTTGCTGCAGTGTCAACATTTTGAATTTTGGAATGTCCAGAAAAGTATTTAGAATAGACAGGTCCAGTACTGGTCTCCAGGCTTTGTCCTTTCTGGGTACCAAGAAAAGTCTTGAGTAAAATCATTGCCCCTGCTCTTCCTGTGGTACTCTTTGAATAGCCCTCATGTCCATGAGAGATGAAATTTGCTTTTGTGCCTCTGCCCACTGATTGTGTGGCAGGTCCGGCATACCTTTTGCCTTTGGGAGGGTGTGAAAGTGAAACCTGTAGCCCTGAGAAACAATATTCAGTACCCATTTGTCCTGGGTAATCATGTGCCAATTTTGTGAGAAAAGTGCTAGCTTTCCCCCTAAGGGTGCTGCCAAAAGGTAAGTGCTTGGCATTGGCAGTGGGAAGTCATTGGGACTGTTTCCTATAAGGTTGTGATTTGTCTTCTCCGCTTTTGGAGGCAGGAGCACCCCATTGTTTAGGCCTGTAGGAGCCTTGGGGCTGAGATCTGCCTCTAGGACATCCGTATCTGGCTCTTTGTGGCCTGTCTGACACTGGAAAGGACAAATTCTTAGAAGGCCAGTTCCTGCTAAATCTGGGTGGCTGAACCTGTAAGAAATCCTTTACTGTCTGCATTGATTTCGCTTTATCCTCCATTTTCTTTAACACCTCTTCTGCCTTAACACCAAATAAAGTATCATGCTGTAATGGAGCATCCAATAAATTTGCTTTAACATGATCAAGCAGACACTGTTTCTTTAACCAAGCATGCCTTTGAATGACAGAGCCTATAACAGCGGCCCTTCAAGAAGCCTCTAGTGAATCAAAACCACACTGCAAAGTATGCTTTCCCACTTGTTCAGCTGCATGCAATAAATCCTGTATTTCCTTGTTTTCAGGACATTCAGAATGTGTCAACATTTTGTGTTTTAGCAGAGAAATTAGGTATTGCTGATATTTAAGCATGTGAAACTGGCAGTTTAAAGCCCTTACAACTAAAGTAGCAGAGGTGTAAACTTCTTTCCCCATCTGTCCAGTGCTCTAGAATCCCTATCAGGAGGGACAGGATTTTTAGCAGTGGAAGCCTTGACCCCTTTGGGACCCTGAGATATAGTTTCTGGGTCAGCAGCAGGGTTTTTATAAATAAATTTATGTGAATCTGGAACCCTGTAATACCTATCTGGCTTAACTGGTGCAAGTGGTAAAGAATCAGGAGACAGGCTGGACTCTGAGAATACATCATCTACAACGTCTAGAACAGGTGGAATAGCAAGAGGTCTGTGCTGAGGCAGTAGAAAAAAGTCTCTGAGCCTTTTCTTAGATTCTGAGTAATCTTGGCTCTCCCAGTGAAAATGCTCCCTCATGGTATGTAGGGTTTCCCCAAAAGAATAATCCTCAGGAGGAGAAGCTAAAAGAATAGATTCTTCAGCATCAGAATCCTCATAGGGAGGAAGAGAGTATCCCTGTTCTGAAGAGGAGTCAGAGGAAATGGAAACCTGATCAGAAGAATCATATTCTCTGTCTTGCCTAGGCCTCTTATCAGGAGGGGGATAGGAACCCCTGATCAAAGTAATTAGGTCTTCGGCCATTTTAAAGCATCTGTTTCTTAGGCATGGAAGTCTGTCCAGGAGAATGCTGTACTTGTTTCTTTGTCTTTAAAGCTGTTTTAGTTTTTGCCTTGGAAGCTGAGGTTGGCTTGACATATAACTATGTAGGTCTGAAAACACCCTCAGAAGCCGATGCCTGTTCAGCGGCTCCGGACTCATCTGAGGGAATAGTTTCCGAGTGTCCAATACCTTGAGTATCCAGAGGCCTAGTTGTCTCCACGTGGGAGTCGGAAGCGGCCTGTGGCTCTGAGGTAGCGGGCGTCAAGGGCTGCGAAAGCGCCTCACTGACAACTGGCGACTAGCCTAGTGGAGGCCTCGTCGTCAGTTTTGGACCTCGGGTGCCTGTCTTTTCCCATTTCCTTGCGCTTTTTATAAACTCCGGTCATCGGCTGTTCCGATGGCATAATATAATTAAACCTTCGGCCAAAGTAATGAAAAGCAAAATCGTACCGATGCTTAACAGTGCGTTGGTTAAATCTAGCACAAAACCGACAGCTAGTAACTTCGTGGTCAGAGCCTAGGCAAGGAATACAGTAAGAATGAAAATCCTTATGAGGTATTTGCTTCCCACAAGAAATAAATTGTTAACTTTTTCTGACATCGGTCTGGAGCAAGAAAAAAGTTTCCCCAACGGGGTACTTGGCTTTATTGAAGACTTCGGATCTGAAATTCGATTTCGAAAATCTCAGGAGTCGGCCGGCACTTGCGAACTGCTTTTGCTTCGGGCACCGCGCGGCAAGAAAGACTGAAGAAAATGGCGTCGGCTGCATCTTTTATACCCCCTGGCGCGCTGACATCAGGGAAGAGGCAACAGCAACCGACTTTGGAATTCAGGTCGACTGCGGGTAGCCTGCCAGCACAATAACCCAAGTGTAATGACTGCAACAGTGAAACACGATGAACATCAGCATTTTCCAAGAGAGAAAATGGATAGGGCACAAAGTTGCTGGTTTAAAAGGGGGAAATGTCACTTACTCTCTACCATAGAGTTAAGGGCCCAGGGTGCAGTAATTTGCCTTTCAGGAGGCCTACAGTAGATCACTCCCCTCAACAACTTCTCAACGGAAGAATTTGAGTAAAGATAAGGGATCTTTGGGTACACGGGCTGAAACAGAAATATGAACTTTTATGGATGTGTGAGCTAAATCAGATTTGTAGCGGTCAGACAAATATTCTAGGACCAATGCCACCTTAGCCTTTCTGATTTTCTAGTACTAGGTTTGCTAGCCTCTTCTATAATGTTTAGCACTTCCTCTGAATATTTGTGCCTGTCTAGGATTAGTGTATCATCTTCAAGGCTGTCAGGTTCAGTGTGTTGAAGTTGGGGTGTAGCAGGAACCACCTTGTTCCATGTTGGGAAGTCTGCTTGCTAAAGCAGCATCTCCTTGCCATGTCACACACAAGAAGGAAACAGTGCTAGTTAGGCCAAAAAAGGAGCTATGGAAGATGATCTTACTCGGATATCCAAAAGCTAAAACAGTAACAGAAAACAGATACGAAATTTTCCGCAGCAGGGTACTTATCTGAATTTTGTACCACACCAACCGGTGGACTGACAGTGCAATGACAATGCATTCAACTGTGAAATAACTGCAGCAAGAAAAGACCTGAATGTCAGTGACAACAGGGAAGTTGGTCTGTACCATCTTTCCTCATCACTGACATTCAGGTGGAATGGCAGCCATCAGGCCTTCTGCGACAGAATTTCGCTAAAATAATCACTGCAACACTGAATTATAAGGTGATCATCTTAAGTTAGCCTGAATAGAGACAAGACATGACCCGGTTTAATGAAGGTGACATAGGGTCTGGCTAATGTCACACTCAACAGCCAGCAGATTCAGAAGGGTCTACTAAAAACATGAAAGCTACATAATGAAAGAAAAGGAAAAAAAAAAAAAGAGAGAGAGAATGACACCTGACTGAGCAACACCAAAACCACCTAAAATAGCTCCAGAGTCCAAGCAAAGGAGTCATAAGCTGGACAGTAGGCCTGCTACCCAAGACGCTTAATTGTAGGCCATCTTTGGAAGCTCTCATTTCATCTCTGCTTAGTTCGATGTTGGGAAGCAAGTTCTAATCCTTCAAACATTTGGCCAGACAGAAGAGGCACTTCAAATGCCATCACTGCAATGCATTTACCCAGACAGAAGAGGCACTTGAAATGCATGGCCATAGAAGGAACATACTTGCCACAAGACTGGTTCATAGGAGGAACTAAATTCCTACAGGACCGGAATGCAAGAGCAATCTGCTTTCGTATAGTTTAACTTGATTTAAAACAACCAATATCTGTTCACCAAAACAAATAAGTTACAATTATCCTGGAAAACAAAGAGACATTTTCAAATAAATGCTGGAGACATACGGTCATAAGCTCTTTTATAGCGAAAGAAAAACATGCATATCAAGTAACCGTCTCTCAGATAGCAGTGTCATGGACAGGTATAACTGCAAACTAAAGAGACTAAGGAAAACTGACATGATGTGAAATCCATGAATGAGTGATACAAAAATCAGGTGCAACATATTAATATCTGTCCTCTTCACAGGGGGTGAGTAACACCATCAGGACTGCAGTGCAGACTTACACATCTCATCTGTGAGAGTATAGTTAACGTACAGACAGTAATGCAGAGGGAATTACAATGGTGCGTGGCCTGCTGAGAAGACAAAACAAGCATATGTACGCATGTAATCTAGCACAAAGTAGCCTTAATCTAATAATTATTCACCAACTATTTCTGAACTAGTCTCGCTTCTCAGAAAAAAAAGAAATTAGCTCTAATCAGCCATTGCAGCAAGTAGACAGCATGCACGCCTCACTGAAAACAAAGACAGCTGCACATTCACAGCTACAGGAACTTTCTACGCGGCCTTGTGCTCAAAGCTGCTCAGGAACAGCTTTTACATCTCTTATGCATTTCTAGGGTTTTTTTGCATTCTTCACCAGCTACTGTACGGATTATAAACCACAGGCAGGGAAGGACTCCAAATGAGTGGTGCATTTATGGAAATCTAGCCCACTTTGCATTTGTTGGTTATCTGCTATATTTAGAAGCAGTGCCTGTGTTGTAACTCGTGTCCTGTTTCTTACACCTTTTGTTTTTTTTTTCTCTTCCACAGAAAAGTGAATTGAAGCACTCTGCAGCCTTCTCTTTCAGTAACTATTTACTTAACAAAAAAAAAAAAAAACACCTGGCTCACATTTACAGTATGAGGTTTATCTTGCACTGCAAAGAAAATAAAAGCACACTTTTGATATTTATGATTGCAAATAATGGAATTTGCACATTTAACTAAAGGAACCATTATTTTATTTATTTATTTATTTTATTTTACATTTGTTAACCGATTTCAGTGTAAGATAATCAAGACCTTTTTATGTCCAGATCAAAAACAGTCTGTGGGGCGAACTCCTGTACCGAAAATGGAAGAGTCCCAGTCATACCTCTGAGACTGGGATGTACAAAACAAATGTAAGAATTACTGACGTGACTTGCTGTAAAAAAGATTAAGCATTTTATAAATCACAGCACCGGTGAGAATAGCTCTGGGAGTCACAAGGAACAGCTCTGAGAACTATCCAAGCACCAGTCAGGGAATCAGCAGATTTCTGTTCCGAGCAGTCGGTGATGGTGTGTCCTATCCTACTAGAAACAAAGATGCACAGTGCCAAGCACCGACTCCAATGTGATGTGGGCAACCTTTATGTAGTCGGACCTATTTTTAAATTTGTTGTCTTAAGAAAATGAGATACAAAAAAACAATGCAACAACCATCAGGGGCTTATGCCCCCCCCCCTCCAGCAACTTCCAAAAGTACTGCAAGGCACTTAAAACTGTGTACAACTGGAGGCAGCAGCTACCTTGCTAGTTGCATGTGGTTGGCTTTCACTGACATTCTGTAATGCCCAACATTAGAGTTTTAATATTTTAACTTTAAACTTTTCAAATGTTGGGGGAAAAAGTACAAAAATAAGAACAATTAAGAAACATGCAAAACACTTAACTGACAACCTCATGGGGATGTCAAACAACTCGCCTCCTCCCACACGTGGGTTAAGTATGAAATGTGTCCAAATCTAAATAATCGCCAAGCAGTCTATAGACTCTGCAGGTCAGAATTAGCAGATCCATCTATGTTTGACAGAACATAATTCTGAGTCCCTCATTTGTCTCTTTAGTTAGTAGTTTGTAACTCAGTGACAGCAGAGTGTGTGTCTTACGTACAGTATTAAGTACTAACACTCCAAATCCAGTTAGCGGTGCAGGTAAACGGGTCCTTCAGTAAAACAAGGTATAGAATGAACAAAAATAGAAGGCTCCAGACCACAGCACTTAAAAACATAAACTCTTTAATAACAAAAGTAAAGGGTGAGCGCTTTCACAGCAACAAGCTGCTTCATCAGACAACAAGTACACATAATCATCCTCTATTTAAATCAAGTTCAACCAATAAACAGCTCAAATCAATTAAACTTATGCAGAATCTTAAAGTGCTGCAACATCATACTCTCATATCAAAGTCTGTACAAAATGCATGTAAGAATGCATATATAAAAATATAAAGATCAAAAAGAGTTTACGTTTTTAAGTGCCATGGTCTGGAGCCACCTTCTATTTTTATTCATTCTATACAGTATTACGTACGCGGTTACAAAAGGAAACAGATGGATCCAAAATGACACACACAATTACTTTTCAATCTAAAACTATTCAAAAATTACTACAGTAAGTCTACCTATTCCCTAAACTAAATCATTTAAAACCGAGAAAAAAGACAGACATTTAAAAGCATGCCAAAAACAAAAAAAAAACACAAAAAAGACAGGCACAAAGGAAATGACAGGGTGATATAACTTCGCAGCAATGGAAAGGATATTTTGTCATGGTTCTACGTTACTTCAAGAAGCATTATTTACCTTTTTTTGGCCCTCATGCCTGCCAAAAACCGAGCCGCAGCCACTGCCCATTCGTTACCCACCACCAAGGAAACAATAATTTGTGATGCAGCAATCATACAGCCAGCCATAATGCTTGTCACTGACCCTGCCCAAGGTGGCTGGTGTAGGCACTCACAATCACTAAAAGGACATCCACAACTCCCGGTCCTATGGTCACGGGCTGCTTGCAGGTGGGAAAAACAAAATCACCAACACCAGCACCCCTGATTAACATGTAAGTGTATGACACTTACCAACTAAAAATAGAAATCAATTTTTCTGAAGTGAATGCCAATACCAAAGGGCTCTGGCTGACTAAAATATGCAAATGACTGCAAAATAGGAATAGTCAATGAATCTCCAAATGAGTTGGCTATCCTGCAAGAAGGCTCGTCTCAAATAAATAACAGGTGCCCAAATTGTGGTGTGAAACTAAATGCCAAAAAGTGCATTACTGTATCCTTTGGCCAGTCATCTACCTCAGGGAACTACCACATTAACAATAAAGAGGTGGCCCAGTTGTTTGGGATTTGAGAACGTATGTGGACATTTTGAGCAACATATGTCCATTCCTATAAGAAAGTCCTTTTATACCAAACAGCTTATAATCAAGGGGTTTGTGTCCAGATCTAGAGATGTCACTGTCTCCCTTTACTCATCCCTTATTAGATCAATAGTTGAATACAATGACTGACCTAATTTAGTCAGCCAGAGTCCTTTGTTGTTACCGGCATTTACTTCGGAAAAGTAGACTTCTATTCTGAGGTGTGAATAAGTGTCATACACATACATGTTGAATACCCACAGTGATATCTTACTAAAAGGATACAAGGCCTAAACAACATGTCCTACATGGACCAACTCAAAGCCCTATCACTACACTCTCTATCCTACAGACGTCTAAGAGGTAATCTGTATCTGGTATACAAGGCATCCTCTGACCAAGTACTGACGGATTTACTGCACATCAACAAGTTAAATGTCATCATAAATACTCGGTCTAGGGATCTAAATCTCTTCTGCATCATCAACAGAACAGTTTGGAAGGATAGGTACATCATGCAGAGGATACCGCTGCTCTGGAACAGACCTCCCTAACCACGAAAAATAAAGCTCATTCCTGTCCATATTAAACAGCATAAATGACCAGAGGTTGCTCCTCAGGGCTCTACCTGATGCTTGGATCCCCTCAAATTATCTATGGTATGATGCCAGTTATTCTCTTTGGAGGTAATATGTAATTATTGACCATGGAATGGGTATAGCCAAACTTTAACCACGAGATTAATTTGAGCACAAATAAGGAAATTTGCTAGGCTTAAAATGGCCCGTAAGGGTAGCCAGCCTAGTACTTACTTATGAACCTAAGATTCAAGTGCCAAGGCAGCAATATGCACATCGAAGTGTTAACCAAATACTGCACCATAGGGACATTAAATAGTGGAACAACTTGATACTACCAACTGGGAATAGGGAATATGAGAGTAGAAATGACAGGTGCAAGAAATCTCAATGCAACTGTAACGGAAATCGCAATGTAACTGTAACGCACCACCACTGGCAACAGTGGGGGATGTACACACTGGCAGGATGACAAGTACACACACAGTAAAGTGTAATTTCCCTTAAGAGCACACAGAGATCACAGTCAGCCTGGGGTTAGTTTATCCCTCTTTCTCCAGATCCCCCATAAGAGTCTCCACTGGCACAGCTACAGAGCTGAGATCTCAGTTGAGTGACCAAGCCAAGACCTCCATCAACCTCTCTGTCCAACCACTGCTTCGTGTCCCTGCCCAAGTAGCTGACGCACACACTCTTTCAGGTTTGATTTACACACACACACACACACACCTGGGAAAGGCTTGCACAGGTTTATCAGCTATGCCCCCTTCTGCCCAGACAATAAGGTTAGTTTAAAGGTTAGTTATAAAGTTTTTACTGCTGCCAGCCACTACTTATCAGCTACTTTAAGGCGTTAAGAAAGGGTGCCCAATCTTAATGTGTAATGCTACTGTTAATACAAATGGTAGTTTGACCAAAATCAAGGCGATTAGGAGTGGTCTGCACAGTGTCACCAAATACATATTCAAGTAGTACAGAAGCTTAAATAATCTCTAGACAGACCAGCTACAACTGAAAAGTTTAAACATATTTAATAATAATAAAAGAACAAGAAAATACTCAGTTAACAATAACAGTTACTTCAGAGTTCAAAATCACAGGAAATATCTAAAACAACATTGCAGGACAGTCTCGAATAAAGAAAAATATCTAAATTAAGCTTAGCTCTATTCCTGACTATAAAGAAATTACTGTACCCTAGACTAACTCACAGCAAGGCAAGGCAGATATGGTGAGTGGGTTTTCCAGCTGATGTTGTCAGGTGAAAGACAATTACAAAATGCACAGTCTCACTCTCAGAGTTCTTAAATTAATATCCCAAACATTACTGCTGGAATACTTGCAGCATGACATCACATCTTATCTGACTATCCCAGGTGAAAACCCCCATTGCAGCTGACAGCATTTAGCATCTCTCTGTGAAAATACATAGACCTCAGATCTTTTGGCAGATGGTGGAAGTAGTAAAATAATTTACATTCCTCTACATTTAAAGACAAAACAAAAAAAACTTCTAATTCTAAACATTGTCTCTCCTATTGCACTGAAACTGAAAGGTAACATCTCTTTTATTATGTGGTTACATAGTAATTTCAGTTTTCATCTATCCTTCTGAAGTTAACTTCTTGTGTTTCAGTCCCCATTGTTAAAATACATATACATCTAAACAGATACAATATAGTGTATATACATTTCTGCTCAGTATTTTACAAAATATCTCATCCGCACACATCTGTACAACATGACACAGTTCTAACACAAGCAACTGCATCATGCTGATATTCACAAATAACACACATCCACGTACAAAATTCCAGACAGTGGGCTAGCAGTATCTCCTACTGTCACACCTTTATATGAATCATATTAACATTTAAATAACATATACTTACTTACAAAATTGGAGATATATCACAGTAACCATCATAAAAGGAAAGGAAAGTGGGATGGGGAATGGCATAATGGTTAAGGTGTTTCCCTCACAGACACAAAGTACAGTGTTTGATTCCTACCTATGGTCACAATATAGCTATTAACTAGACATGTAAGATAAATGCTAAATAACTAGTCTGCAGACTATGTATCATAATAAACAGCAGCTATGCAAGTTTGCAAAAATCGTGAAAAAAGTTTTTTTGGTTAGAATGCAAAGGTGGAGTAAGGGTACTAGAGTGGGAAGAAGCCAAACGGACACCTATCTTGCAAGGCAGAGATCGTTTAGCCTACACAGGCTTACATACAATAAACAAGGAGAAAATACAATCTCAGAAAGAAACAACCTGCTCCATAAATTGTAACCTACATAAGTGTATTGTCCAATCTAACATCAAGTAAGAAAAAGTGATCAGAAAGATGTACAAGAAAAAAAAAGCGGAGAGAGCAACAGAGAGGAGAGAGAAAATCAGGTTAAATTACGGTCAAAAACGACAAATTTCAAGAGAAGATTGGATGGAAATAAGTATTAATCCTAGTTATGCAACACAAATCAAGAAAAATCAGAATTTTTGCTTGGAAGCTTATATGCAGATACTTTTACATACCAGCTAGAATACGACATATGTTCCCACAAGCTGAGGAGATATACTGGAGATGTAAAGAAAGGGAAAAAGCTAACTGGGAACACATTTTTTGGATTTGCTCTGAATGAAAGAGTTTCAAGCAAGGAATAGTGAACAAGATAACAGAAGAACATTTACCTTTCACTAAAGAAATTAGACTGGACAAAATAAATCACATTCAAGTTGTGAATTATTAATACATTTATTGACAGTAACTAAAAAGGCAAACAAGAGAATGTAGAAGTAAAGATAAACTAACAATTCAAGAGGTTAACAGAAACAGGGAAGAGCTCAAGGATCTGTAAACAAAAAAAGGTTAAAAAAATGGTGGTAAAATTGGATCTATACATAAAAAAACCAAGATGATGGTAAATGAGAAAGAATATCCAATACATGATGGAAATATAGTTATCAGTCTATAAAAGACAATCTGAATCACACAGCAAGTATGATTAACTTTCGTGAGGAGCGACTGAATCAGTGAACTGAATGCAAAATAGTTGTGGTTGGTTACCTAGCAGTTTAAACTCAAATACAAGATTCCCAAAGAATACAGAAGGATTTTATTAGTTGAATCAAAGAACAATTCAAGGCAATGGTAAATGGAGACATGACTCACTAATCAACTGTAAGCACTGGCTTTAAGTAGTCATTGATATGGACTGAAAAAGAACAACATATACATGTGCATCATAGCCAGTGTGCAGCGCATGTATCACAATCCGTGTGCGGCACATTTATCACAACCAGTGTGCGCCACATTTATCACAACCAGTGTGCGCCACATTTATCACAACCAGTGTACGCCACATTTATCACAACCAGTGTGTGGCACATTTATCACAACCAGTGTGCGCCACATTTATCACAACCAGTGTGCACCACATTTATCACAACCAGTGTGCGGCACATGTATCACAATCCGTGCGTGGCACATTTATCACAACCAGTGTGCGCCACATTTATCACAACCAGTGTGCGGCACATGTATCACAACCAGTGTGCGGCACATGTATCACAACCAGTGTGCAGATAAAAGTGCACGAGGACTGCACACACTGTATTTGTATTGGTAAATGTCTCCAAAGGTTGCATGTTTTATAGAGTGCCATAGTTCTTCCACCTGCAGTGGGGGGAAAAGTCTCGAACCTTTCCATCCCATTGCAACATATCTGACTACTGCACACTGCTCACGCTGATGAGATGCACTTATTTCCATACACTGCCAGAAGTTTAAAAAGCACTGCAAACCACAGGAGAGGTGTGACGAGCCTCCCCAAAATACCATCTGTAGCACCACACTCCTTTACCAAGTATAGGACTCTGACCTTAGGTGTGCTAGACAGGCCCTCTTGCACCTGTGCTGTAAAGGACCTTTGATCATCTAGGGCACAGTCAAGCCACAGAGGTGGCTTACCCTAAAAATTAGCGCTTGTATTCCTTCGAGAGGTCTACACTGTAACTTGGAGCATTTCTCCTCATGAATAAATGTAGGTCTTCCTAGCTGAATATTCTTAAGCAATAAATGTAATACAAAAAATACATTCTCATCTGACCCATAAATGACCCAGTTAATTCTGACCATACATAGACATCTCTATTTACCAAATAACATGAATTTGGTCTCCTCCTGACTGACTTGGCCCAAATGACAACCATCAAAAGCATGACAATGTGGCTTTACCATTAAGGATATAGTGAACAGCAGAAATAGTACGGGACCAAGGCCAAAGTACTGCAGTAAACCAGACCTCATCAGCTGTTAACCCAGACTGACAATGGTCGATGATGATGGAAACAAGATATCGGCACTCACTATAAAGCTACACCTATGTGTAAATGTAAAACCTTCAGACACCATTAGGATTTGTGGAACCAGATGTTAGGACTCCCCTGTGTGTAGCTGGTTACCATCCTGCTACTCCACGGACAAACCCATAATACCCAGAGTCCAACTGCTCTTCCAATTCTGTATCAAATAGAATTTGGCGCAAACCAAAACAACAAAATAAAGCAGCAAATACATAAACGGTTCATTACGGATGATGGGTATCTACTCGCGGATCTAAAGTTACTCCAAATTCTACTCACAGATAATACAGTTGTGTAAAATCTTACCATAACAGCAGATGTCCTTTCCTTCACTGTTGCAGTACTCCTTACATCTGGAATTCCCTGCCTTGGGCAGCCTGATGTTTGGCCAGTATACAAAAGCCTTAGGTTGCTTTAACTCATCCCATCTGAGTGATGCCTCTAGGTGCATCTACAGTTAATTCCTACTGCCACCTCTAGGCGTAAAATATTGCTTGTTCATATTTGCATCAGTAATTCCAAAACCATGCTATGTACAAAGTTTTAAAAGATTTCATCTTAAAGCTTACACAATAGCAACTCAACTGCATTAATATTTGACCTCTGTCTAGTGCAGGTAAATAGATATTAACTGTCATTTTTATGACATTAATTTATATAGCTATAAATGTTCACATTTTTCTAAATATTTCAACAACCAAGTAACACTGACAGAACTCTTTAGCCTCATATGAAATCTCTCAGCTAGATGAACAAAATGCTGCTGACAGTAAGTATGCAACTTGAATGGCTGCTGAGATATTCTAAGTTGTTTACAAAACATTACAAATGTAATAGTTACTGTGTTTACTGTAACTTATAAAATTTACAAATGAAACATAAAAAAAGAGAGTTGAAACCAAAACCAAGTCCCAGGAAAGCACGGACACTGTAGTTAGCTTTCATTCACTTTAATGACTGTGAACTTCCTCAGGAAAACATCCATCTACCTCACAAACACACTTAAATAACTAACTAGTCACATGACTAATCAAGCTTCAAACATCACTAATTTTAAATAAATAAAAAAATATTCTATACACAAACTTACTGAAACATATTTAAATAAAATACATATATATATATATATATATATATATATATATATATATATATATATATAAAATATTTTACATATATTGTAAAAAAAACATTTTATGTTAATAATGTCATTAAGACCTGGCGCACTATCAGCACCCAAACGTATTTGCCATAGACTTTCTTTACATTCCAACCACGTCTTATAATCCCCTGAAAACATCTCTGAACTGACACTATCCAACACAGAGAAAACAAATTTTTTAAAATTATTGCAAACAGCAGCATGTCTAGCCAAGGCATTGGTTTTGTTCTTTCCTTATCGCTAACAGATGTTCATAAATCCATCTTTTCAGACACCTAGTAGTTTTTCCAGTGTAATAACATGGACATGAGAGGCACTGTGCCACATAAACCACCATTTCACTATTACACGTGTAGTAACCATTTGTCTAGAAAAGTTTTTTTATCATGACTGAAAAAAAACGAAGATGTATTACTAATATACCTACACTGTCTGCAATTGTTGCACTCATAACTACCTTTTTTTGTATTCCCTCTGTGTTGGTGTTACTCCTGTCGATTGATCCTTGTTCTAACAAACCTTTCATACTTACCACTTTCTTAAACGTAAAAGATGGTCATAAACCAATGATCTTGACCAAATCAAAATTTCCTAAAAGAATCTTTCAATTTTCTGTAATGATGTTCTTTATATACCACATCTCATTGGTTATTGGTAGTGGAAATGAACAACAACACTTTTGAACAGGACCAGACACTATAGTCTTACTATGTTCATCACCTTGTACAACCTGTCCAGTGCAACCTTTCAAAATTGGACCAGCCTTTCCACTTCTTAACGACTACACCTCTTTTTCTATCCTTTGTAACCATACCTTTTTGTAACCTCTAGCTTCAAAAAAACTGTCTACTTCATTTAAAAAAGTTACATTGCTAGAGGTTAATCTACTTAACCTGATTAATTGCCCCTTTACCACTCCCTTTTTCAAATGGGTGGGTGAAGGCTGTCCCTATGTTAGTAATGATTAGCAAATACTGACTTTCTATAAAAACTACTCACAAAGTTCATACACTGGAAATCAAAAGTAAGATGCAAATCTAGAAAGTCAATACTTTGTCCAAATCCAATAATAACAAACTTCAAGAAATTGGTAGAACTATTTAAATCAGAAACAAAACTAACAAATTCATTGTAATTACTCTTCCACAAGAAAAACATTTCATCAATGTAACGATATACCAAAACTATCAGCTAACTGATGTGTAACCAAGTATTTGTTCTCCCAGTTGGCCATTACTAAATTGACAAAGGCAGGTGCTACCCTTGGCCCCATCGCCACACCCGATGACTGTTTATAAAATTTACCATTAAATAGAAAAAAATTATACTCCAAAACTATATCCATAAGTGTACATCTAGTGTTGATTTTAGTGTTACTAAAATCGGTGAAGGAACTTAAATATTCTCTCAAGTATTCCAGTCCCACTTCCTGGTCTATACTCGTGTAAAGTGAAACTACATCTAGAGAAGCAAAATAAAAACTGCATTCAAGTTGGAAATCCCTCAAAATTTCAAGTAAATGCCATGAATCCTTTAAATAGTGTTTCGAATTCTGTGTTATAGGGTTTAAAATATAATCTAACCAAATCGACAATGTTTCAGTCTTTGATTTTGATGCCGAAATGACCGGTCTAAAGGGGGGGATTTATGAACATCTGTTAGCCATAAGGAAAGGAGAACAAAACAATGCCTTGGCTAGACATGCCGTTTGCAATAATTTAAAAAAATGTGTTTTCTCTGTGTTGGATAGTGTCAGTTCAGAGATGTTTTCAGGGGATTATAAGACGTGGTTGGAATGTAAAGAAAGTCTATGGCAAATACGTTTAGGTGCCGACAGTGTGCCAGGTCTTAATGACATTAACATAAAATGTTTTTTTACAATATATGTAAATTATTTTATATATATATATATATATATATATATATATATATATATATATATATATATTATTTAAATAGGTTTCAGTAAGTTTGTGTACAGAATTTTTTTTAAATTTAAAATTAGTGATGTTTGATGCTTAGTCATGTGACTAGTTAATTAATTATTTAGGTGTGTTTGTGAGGGTAGATGGAGGTTTTTCTGAGGAAGTTCACAGTCATTAAAGTGAATGAAAGCTAACTACAGTGTCCGTGCTTTCCTGGGACTTGGTTTTGGTTTCAACTCTCTTTTTTGTTTCATTGGTGAAGTTTTCTAGTTATTCAGTTTTTTCAATCGTTTGTGGTTTTTAAAAGTTGGATAAGACCATTCCCATGGAGGGCATTTCACAGGATACGCTTTTGAATCCATCTACCCATCCAGTGCCTGATCATTTCAGTTTTCTGAACAGATTAAGGCTGTTATTTCTACTGCTATCAGCAGAGGGCTCAAAAGTACGAGCAGTTCCAAAACGTTGCCGAGCAACAATCCGGGACCTGTAGAGGAACGACGCAACGGTTTGGGTGAAACCGGGGAGATAACAGATGAGGACACTCAGTCAGAGCGAGTTTCTGTTCTAAATAACGTTTTAGAACATGTTTTTCAAACCCAAGAAAATCCCTTTTCGGGAATAGAGAACACGTTGGACAATGATTCTGTTGTAAGTACGGACAAGCCGTCGAGTACAGCGTTTGAACAGAATCAATGTAAAAAAAAATTTATTTCTGACTTGGAGAAAATGACTTTGAGATACTTTATGCTTAGCGTCGAGATCAGTTATTTGGTTGAATGCATCAGGCGGAAGTGTGTTCTGCAGGGTTTGCAGTTTATAAAATTCCCAAATTGTGTCAAAAATGGGGATTCTTTGTATAACCGCTTGACTGAACTTTTTAATGAGTCTGGCATCAGATTGATGCAGATTTTAGTCGAACACTACCAACAACAGATTGAAGAAGTCAAGGTGGTGATGAATGATTTGGACTATAAGATTAAGACTTTTGCATGTTTAATATTTTGAACCATTTATATTGCGGTATTGCTACAAAGGCTGATAGAAATAGGGCAACTATTATAAGTAGAAAGCAGGGTAAATTAAGGAGAGACATTTTGGCCTATTCAAATAAAACAGCCTATGCAGTACGTGGATACAACAGTCATGTTTCCATTGAAAGCAATGGAAACACACAGAGTGATATGGTAGATGACAATGTTGGTGTACAGAACAACAGAATTGTCAATAGCAATAATGTTTTGAGTGATAGTTGTGATGGTTCTAATACTTCTAATAATTCCAATATGATGAAGAACAACAACTTTAAGGTATTGCATAATGTGAATCAGGGTACTACTACTGTACAGGAAGGAAATGGTTCTTGTCCCACACAAAATTTGGGTCCTTTTTTAGTGGGCAATCAGGGGAACAAGAAGACACCCACTTGGTCCAAAGTAGTACAGAACAAAGGAAAGGGGAGGGGCACAACAAAAAGAAATGGTAGTACATTCTGACAGTTCACAGTTTGGTATAGAAGTTTTGAACCTTTCAGATGTACACTTGTCAGAACATATTTATGATGTACTTAAAAAGGGTCTTTCTTTTATACCAGGAAACTCTGTTAATTTTGCTAAGGTCATTGTTGATTTTAGATTATTTCTTAGAAAATTAAATCTGAGTTACATATTGAACGATATTAAAGTAAATAGTCAGGTTATGGACAGTAAGATTCCCAAGAAAAATAGTACATACGATCCTCCACTTTTGGGGACACTTCAAGTTTTCCAGAATATTTGTGAGTCTGACTTTAGATGTTTAAAGTTTGACAACAAGGTGTATAATTTGACACATCTTGAGGAAGAAGCATTAAAATATTTGTGTAATAACAGTTAAGGGTTATGAAAGCGGATAAGGGGGGCAAAATTGTGATTATGGATCAAAAAGATTATATTTTGTCCCTGGGAAGATTGTTAGAAGATGAAAAAGTTTACAAAAAAAGAGTAGATTCACTGTTTATAAAAAAAATATTTAAAATTGGATACATTATTGTTTGACATGTTCTGTCAGGGGGAGATAGATCATCAGACTTTTTCTTTTTTACAAATGGAATTCCCTAAGATGGCAGTGCTTTTTGGGATTCCAAAAGAAATGTCACAATCCCCCCTTTAGACCGGTCATTTCGGCATCAAAATCAAAGACTGAAACATTGTCGATTTGGTTAGATTATAACCCTATAACACAGAATTTGAAACACTATTTAACGGATTTGTGGCATTTAATTGAAATTTTGAGGGATTTCCAACTTGATGAATGCAGTTTTTATTTTGCTTCTCTAAATGTAGTTTCACTTTACACGAGTATAGACCAGGAAGTGGGACTGGAATACTTGAGAGAATATTCAATTTCCTTCACTGATTTTAGTAACACTACATGTACACTTTATATAGTTTTGGACTAGAATTTTTTTCTATTTAATGGTAAATTTTATAAATAGTCATCAGGTGTGGCAATGGGGGCAAGGGTAGCACCTGCCTTTGCCAATTTAGTAATGGGCAACTTTAGCTGATAAAGTTTTGGTATATCGTCGTTACATTGATGATTTGTTTTTCTTGTGGAAGGGTAAGTACAATGAATTTGTTAGTTTTGTTTCGGATTTAAATAGTTCTACCAAATTCTTGAAGTTTGTTATTAGTGGATTTGGACAAAGTATTGACTTTCTAGATTTGCATCTTACTTTTGATTTCCAGTGTATGAACTTTGTAAGTAGTATTTATAGAAAGTCGGTATTTCCTAATCATTACTTATATAGGGACAGCCTTCACCCACCCCATATGAAAAAGGGAGTGGTAAAGGGACAATTAATCAGGTTAAGTAGATTAACCTCTAGCGATGCAACTTTTTTAAATGAAGTAGACACTTTAACAAGTTTTTTTGAAGCTAGAGGTTACAAAAAGGTGTGGTTACAAAGAATAGAAAAAGAGGTGTTGTCGTTAAGAAGTGGAAAGGCTGGTCCAATTTTGAAAGGTTGCACTGGACAGGTTGTACAAGGTGATGAGTATAGTAAGACTATAGTGTCGGGTCCTATTCAAAAGTATTGTTGTTCATTTCCACTACCAATAACCAATGAGATGTGGTATATAAAGATCATTACAGAAAACTGGAAGATTATTTTAGGAAATTCTGATTTGGTCAAAATCATTGGTTTACGACCATCTTTTACGTTTAAGAAAGTAATAAATATGAAAGGTTTGTTAGAACAAGGATCAATTGACAGGAGTAAAACCAACACGAAGTGAATACAAAAAAAAAGGTAGTTATGCGTGCAACAATTGCAGACAGTGTAGGTATATTAGTAATACATCTTCGTTTTTTTTCAGTCATGATAAAAAAAAAATTCTGGACAAATGGTTACTACACGTGTAATAGTGAAATTGTAGTTTATGTGGCACAGTGCCTCTCATGTCCATGTTATTACATTGGAAAAAGTACTAGGTGTCTGAAAAGACGGATTTATGAACATCTGTTAGCGATAAGGAAAGAACAAAACAATGCCTTGGCTAGACATGCTGTTTGCAATAATTTTAAAAAAATTGTTTTCTCTGTGTTTGATAGTGTCAGTTCAGAGATGTTTTCAAGGGATTATAAGACGTGGTTGGAATGTAAAGAAAGTCTATGGCAAATATGTTTAGGTGCTGATAGTGCACCAGGTCTTAATGACATTATTAACATAAAATGTTTTTTACAATATATGTAAATTATTTTATATATATATATTTTATTTAAATATGTTTCAGTAAGTTTGTGTATAGAATTTTTTTTATTTATTTAAAATTAGTGATGTTTGAGGGTTAGTCATGTGACTAGTTAGTTAATTATTTAAGTGCGTTTGTGAGGGTAGATGGATGTTTTTCTGAGGAAGTTCACAGTCATTAAAGTGAATGAAAGCTAACTGCAGTGTCCGTGCTTTCCTAGGACTTGGTTTTGGTTTCAACTCTCTTTTTTATGTTTCATTTGTGAAGTTTTCTAGTTATTCAGTTTTTTCAAAAACTTATAAAATTTAGTTTAAGACCAAGAACCTAAAGAATACTACCACTATAAAAATACTTTGTGCTGAAAAGTTTGCCATTTAAACTTATTTCATAACTTATATGGTTCCAGAGATATGAACATCTGTTTGAAATGTGAGAACATAATTTGACTCTGTCAAAAGGTTTAGGCTCTGCCCACTGGAAGTTACACTGCAAACTTCCTGAGCTCCATTGGAGTGAATGAGTTAAGGTACGCCGTACATCACATGTATGCTCCTTGCGTAGCATAGGGAATAAAGGTGACGTCCAGACGTACCATCCTCAGAAAGTACAGTTGTGTACACTTACCATAAATGCAGATGTTAGAGTGTATTCACTGTTGCAGTCATCACATTTGGGCCATCTGCCTGCAGGTAGCCCTCAGCCGGCCTGAATACCAGAGTCTTGGGATTTCTGTGTGGGATGCTGTCGCTTCTTCTGTGACATCAAGTTGTCAGGGGTATAAAACATGCAGCCGAAGCCATTACATCAGTTTTTTTTGCCCCAGATGTCAGGTGCCCCCAAAAATAGGAAGCAATTACACAGTATGGAACACCCCCTGCAAAAAGCAAATACACATGATACAAGATATGCCAAACAAAAAAGATAAGTAGAAGTAAAGAGAAGTCAGGGGGCTGGAAGGAGGGTAACCAGGACTGCAACAGTGAATACACGCGAACATCTACATTTATGGTGAGTGTACAAAACTGTACTATGTTCTTCATGTTTCACTGTTACAGTCATCACACTTGGGTAGATTCCCAAAGCTAAGGAAGAGTGGAGGCAGTTAAGAAGCATTAGGGCTGTCAATCAGGCCCTGTAAGACTGTTGTGGCAAATCCAGCTCTGGATTTGGAAAAGATAGGCAAGTGGTAATGCTTAGTAAAAAAGTGTGTACAGAGCTCCAGGTTGCAGCTTCCAGGATGTCCCTGGTAGGGACTCCCCTGAGGAATGCTGCAGAGGTAGATGTAGCCCTAGTTGAATGTGTTCTGATCCCCTGTGGGGTAGGTTTCCCATGGTGTTTGTAGCAGAAATGGATGCAGTGTGCTATCCATTTAGAAATGGTCTTGCCCTCTGCCCTGCCGCAAAGCTAACTAGCAGCTGGTCACATTTTCTAAGAGGCTTAGTCCTGTCCAGATAGAACCAAAGCTGCCTGTGTACATTCAGGGAGTGCAGGATCCTTTCCCCTTTATTCTGAGGATTAAGGAAAAAAGTTGGCAAATCAAAGGACTGGTTTAAAGCAACACTAGACCATCTTGAGCATAAAAGATGGGTTAGTCCTGAGGGAAACCCTGTCTGTATGGAAGATAATGAAGGGTTCCACTGCCATAAGGGCCTGCAATTCAGACACTCTTCTTGCTGAAGTGACGGCTAGAAGTAAAGCTCTTTTCCATGAGAGGAATTTTAACTTTGCTGTAGCAGCAGGTTCAAAGGGCGGAAGCGTGAGCTTTTCCAATACAAAGTTAAGGTCCCAGGCTGGAGTGGGAGCTGTCCTGGGGGATCTTAAATTTTTGGCTCCTCTCAGGAACTGTATTACCAGAGGATGAGAGAAGAGGGGTGGCTCAGTATTATAATGAGCTGAGATGGCAGAGGCATGAATCTTAATTGAAGAGAAGGATAGGCCCTTGTGGAGCATTTCTGTTAAGTAATCTAGTATATGAGGTAAGCTGGGCACAGTTGCGTCCCTTCCCGGAGACTGGCTCCAGGAACAGTATCTTTTCCACTTTTCCGAATAGAATTTTCTAGTACTAGGCCTCCTTGCCTCAAGAATTATATCCAGCACCTGCTTACTGAGGGCTGCTGGCGATGAGTTCAAGGGATGAGCCAGGCTGCAAGGTTCAGGGTCTGTAGCGGAGGATGCAGAATCTGGCCCACCTGCTGGGACAGCAGGGAAGGAGTCTGAGGCAAGTGCCATGGTGGCAGTACTGTCAGACTGTGCAAAAGAGGGTACCAGAGCTGGCGTGGCCAGTCTGGTGCAATCAGGATTGTCTTTGGCTTGTCCTGTTTGATCTTTAGTAGAACCTTCGAGAGGAGGGGCAGTGGGGGAAAGGCATAGATTGAGAGGCTTTCCCAAGTAAAGGATAGGGCATCCACTTTCCAAGCTTGGCTGTGGGAGTTCTGGTGCAATATTTGCTCAATTTATAGTTCTGAGAGGAAGCTAAAAGGTCCACCTCTGGTGCCCCCCACCTGTTCCTCAAAAGCTTGAATATTTTTGGTTCCAGTTTCCACTTGTGTGAGTCCATGAGATTTCTGCTTAAGTCATCTGCCAGTGAATTTAGTCTGCCTGGCAGGAACTGAGCTTGCAGGTGCACTTGGCTGCTCACAGCTGTGTTCCACAGAGCCAAGGCTAATCTGCAGAGTGGGTAGGAATGGATCCTCCCCCTGCTTGTTTATGTACCACATAACTGTGGTATTGTCTGTCTTTACCAACAGTTGCCCTGGAAGAATAAGGCCTTTGAAGGCTGTCAGAGCATTCTGTACAGCTAACATTCCTTTTTGATTGATATTCAGGTGTATTTGCTTTGGGCTCCATTTGCCCTGAATGCAGTGACCTGCCATGTGAGCCCCCCATGCATAGTCTGATATGTCTGTTGTTAGGGTTTGGGCGGCTGGGGGTACAGTGAATGGCAGTCCCTTGTTGTGGTTGCAGGCCTCTGTCTACCAAAGGAACTCTGCCCTTAGGCAAAGAATGATAGGAATCATTGCTTCCAGGTCCTGAGAATGTTGACACCAGAGACTTTTTAGGTTCTTCATTTGTATATTTTATATACCACTGAAGTTTTCTCATATGCAGTCTTGCATATGGAATGAGTAGAATGCAAGACGCAATGACCTCTAGGACTTGCAGTATTTTTCTTGCAGAGAGCTGGGTTTTGGGGGCCAGCAGTTTGAAGTAGTTTGTCAAATAAATTTGTTTCTGTGGAGCGAGGAATGCCATCTGGGAAGTTGTGTTCAAAGCTTGCTCCCAGGAATACAATCTGTTGGCTGGGTACCAGCTGAGATTTATTTTCATTGATGGTGTACCCCAGTTAAGTTAGAAGTCTGTTTACAAATGCCAGATGCTGTAGCAGCAATTCCTGACTGTCCGCCTGAATCAGGCAATCGTCCAAGTATGGGTACATTTGAATTCTTCTCTGCCAGCAATATGCAATGGCTGGTGGCTGGAGCTAGGCACTTTGTAAACACCCTGGGTGCAGCAGATAAGCCAAAGGGAAGTGTAGAGAACTGATAGTGCATAGAGCCTGCTCTGAAGTGTGGGTATTTCCTGCAAGATCCCCTTAAGGGAATGTGCAGATATGCTTCTTTTAAGTCTAGGGTTGCTAGCCTGGAGTCCTTGGCTAACAGAGGAAGCAGCTGTTGGAGAGTAAGCATTTTGAATTTCAGAACCACCAGAAAGGTGTTGAGAATAGACAGATCCAGGATAGGACGCCAAGAGTTTTCTTTTCTGGGTACCAGAAAAAGTCTGGAATAAAAGCCTTGTCCCCTTTGTTCTGCTGGGACAGGTTGAACAGCCTTGATATTGAGGCGAGAAAGCACTTGCTTTTGGGCCTCTGCCCACTGGTTTGTGGGTAGGTCTGGCCATCCGCTTAGGGTTAGGAGAGAGTGGAAGTGGAATCTGTATCCCTGGGAAACAATGTTGAAGACCCATCCGTCCTGGGTAATGTACTCCCAGTTTTTGGCATGCAGGGCAAGTTTCCCTCCTAAAGGGGCAAGTACTTGGGCAAGGCTTGGAAGAGTTAAGGATAAGTCATTGTGTAATCTTACCATAGGATGGCAGCTTACTACTCCCGGTTTTGGACGTGGCAGCACTCCATTGCTTAAATCTGTGCATAACCTGAGACTGAAGTCTTGGTGGTCTGCTGCCCCTGGATTTGGCTGAGAAGGCCTGTAAGGGACTAGAAAAGACCAGTTTTTAGAAGGCCGATGCCTACTGAATCTAGGTGGCTGTACTTGTAAGAAATCTTTAAACAGTTTGCATAGATTTAGCTTTCTCCTCCCATCCTTTTGAGGACTTCTGCTTTATTGCCAAACAGACGCTCTTGGTTTAATAGTGCATCTAGTAATTTTGTTTGGCATGATCTGGCAAGTTTTGTTCCTTAAGCCAAGCATGCCTTCTAAGAACAGACCCAGTGACAGCAGTCCTGCAAGATGCTTCTAAGGCATCAAATCCACATTGCAAAGTATGTTTACCAACTTGGTTAGCAGAATGCATTACCTCTTGTAAATCTTTGTGCTCTGCACAATCAGGAATCAACATCATTTTCTGTTTAATTAGCTCCATAATATGCTACTGATACTTTAACATATGAAACTGGCAATTTAAAGCCCTAATGGCAAGAGTAGCAGAGGTATATACCTTCTTACACAATCTGTCCAACGCTCTAGAATCCCTGTCTGAAGGAGTAGGATTTTTGGCAGTTGTAGCCTTAATGCCTTTAGGTCCCTAGGAAATGGTCTCTGGATCCACAGTAGGATTCTTAAAGAGGAATTTGTGGGAGTCAGGTACTCTATAGTACCTGTCAGGTTTCCTGGGAGCTGGAGGCAAAGTATCAGGGGTAAGGCTGTGTTCCAGAAAGACATCATCTACAATTTCCAGAACAGGAGGGATAGCTAGAGGCCTGTGCTGAGGCAAGTTTAAAAATTCCCCCGAGTCTCTTTTTGGACTGAGAGTAGTCCTGGCTTTCTCAGCGGAAATGCTCTCTAAGAGTATGCAGGGTTTCAGCAAAAGAAAAATCTTCTGGAGGGGAAGCAGAGGGAATGGAAAACTCTGCATCAGAATCCTCACAGTTAGAGAAGGGTATGTCCTGGTAATCAGAAGGATCAGAGTTATCAGACTCATCTGAAGAAACAGAAGGAAAATTGGTTCTTGGTCTTTTTGACGGGGAAGGCTGACTTCCCCTAATTAAAGTAATGAGGTCTTCAGCCATTCTAAGCATTTGTTTTTGTGGCATGTGGGTCTGAGAATGCACTTTGGTCGTCAGTTTCCTAGACGTAGTGCGAACTTTAGGCCTGAAAAATTCAGTACTTTTGGTTTGAAACAAAGTCGTCGGTTTAATATGAAAATCGGAAGGCTTGAATACACCCTCAGAAGCCTGTGCCTGCACAGCGGCTCCGGACCCATCCAAGGTAGAGACATCTGCAGGTTCCATAGTCGAAGAAGCATCTCGCGGCATACCAGACTCTGAATGGGTCTCAGTAGAGGCCTGCGAATCTGTAGAAGTGGTTATCAGGGGCTGCAAAAGCACCTCACTGAGTACCGGCGGACTGGCGACTAGCTTAACGGTAGCATCGTTGGCAGTTTTGGACCTATGCGGTCTGTCTCTGACTTTATCCTTATGTTTTTTAGGAAGTCGGCTGGCTTATCAAAGCCATTTCGGAGTACGGAGATAGAGAGCGAAAGAATTTAGCTACAAAAATAGCCCCACGATGAATAGTTTGGGCGTTGAACAAGGCACAAAACTGACAGTGAGGGACGTCGTGATCTGGGCCTAAACAAGTGAAGCAGTAAGAATGAAAATCTGAGATATTTGCTTTCCACAGGCAAGACAATTATTAATTTTTTCTGACATCGGTTAGAGCAAGAAAAAAGGATCCCCAATGGGGTACTTACCTTTCAGAAAACTTCAGGTCTGAAACTCGAAAAACGAAAATTTCACGAGGTGGCCGACTGGCACTTGTGAACTGCTTCTGGCACCACACGGCAAGAAAGACAGATGTAATGGCGTTGGCTGCATGTTTTATACCCGACAACCTGACGTCATGGAAGAAGCGACAGCATCCGATGCAGAAATCCCAAGGCAAGGCTTGGAAGAGGCTGGTATTTAGGCCGGCTGAGGGCTACCTGCAGACAGATAACCCAAATGTGATGACTGCAACAGTGAAACACGAAGAACATCTGATGAGACCAGTAGGAACACCAGTCCAAGGAAAACCAAGAGGGAACCAGTACATCCAGAAGTGAAATGGACTGGGGGAGGCGGGAGGGAATGAATACTGCAACAGTGAAAGGAAAGGACATCTACTGTTATAAGATTATACACAACTGTACTATGTCCTTCCATTCATGTGTTGCAGTATTCCATACATCTGGGACAGTGCCAAATCTCAAGAAACATGAGAGGAGGAAGGACCAACACAGCCCTCAAGGAAGCCATAAAGGATGGCCCTAGCAAAATCAGCTCTAGCCCTGGAGAATCCACCAAACTTGTAGTGCTTGATAAAAGTATGCACAAAAGTCCAGGTAGCTGCCTCAAGAAGAGAGTTAGTATACAAACCCTTGAAAAAAGCACCAGAAGAAGCCCCAGCACTAGTACAATCAGCCTCAACAGAAGGAAGGCTCTTACCATGAAAAGAATAACAAAAAGAAAAAACCTTTGAGATCCAAGAAGAAATGGTCTGCTTGGGTACAGCCAAATCTGGGGACCTAGGATGAAAAGAAACAAACTGATCAGATTTTCTAATAGTCTTAGCCAAATAAAATCTGAGTTGTCTACGCACATCCAAAGTAAGCAGCACCCTCTCATTGGCAGACTGCAGACTGGGGAAAAAAGCAGGAAAATAAATAGACGAGTTGTCACTTAATCGATTAACCACCTTGGGCATTAAAGAAGGATTAGTACGCATGGGCCACCTGCCCTTAAGAAACGCCAAAAAATCAAGGACAACCTATAAGGGCTTGAAGCTCAGACACCCATCTAGCAGAAGTAATGGCCAACAAAGAACAATATTCCAAGAGCAATGTTGCAAGGAAACTGAAGCAGCAGGCTCAAAAGGAGCCTGAGTCAACTTCTGCAAAACAAAATTAAGATCACAGGGAAGAGAAAGAGGCTTCCTTGGATGTCCAACATGAAGGATGTCTTTAAGGAATTGTGTAGCTTCAAATCTCGAAGCCAGAGGAGGACATAAAGGCAGACAGAGTGGGCTGATAAGTGGGCCTTAACAGAAGAATAGGCCAAACCAGCATTGAGCAATTGACACAAATAAAGAACCAAAGGAGCATCCACAGTAAGTGGACCCAGGTCACGAGAGAGACACAAAACAGAAAGCCTCTTCCATTTGGTTAAGTAGGATTTCCTAGTATTGTGTTTCCTGATCTCCTGCAGGACACTAAGCACATCCTCAGAAAAAAGGTTTCTACATGGAATCAAAATCTATCACCCACAGTGTCCGTTGAAAAGTGGACAGGTGGAGATGGATGAGAGATCCCTTCTCTTGTGCAAGCAGTTGCACTCTGTGAGGAAACTTGTGAGGATTGCCCTTGGCTAAATGCAGAAGAGGAGGGAACCAATACTGTCTCGGCCAAAAGGGATTCACCAATAAGATTTTGGGAATGTCCTGCTGAATTTTGAACTGGACTTTTGGAATGAGGGAAGGGGAGGGAATGCATAAAGAAACATCCCTTTCTAAAAAAAGGAGAGGGTCTCCACCCTCCACACCAGAGGACCTGGGACTCTGGCACAAAACAGAGGAAGTTTTGTTCAGAGGGGAGTACCCCACTGGTGGACATGTCCAGAAACACAACTCTGAAGCATCCATTCATGGGACTGAGTGAAGAACCTGCTCAGACAGTCTGCCACAATGTTTTGACATGAGGGAATGCAAACCACCTGAATAGTCACTTGATACTGGACAGCAAAATCCCATGTCAAGAGTGCCAACCAGCAAAGAAGGTAACAGCTTGTCCCCGGTTTGTTTACATACCACAACACTGTGGTATTGCCAGCGTCCGTCGGTTAAAAGAAGCACAGGCTAGACAAGCTGCTACGTCGTGGTCTGGGCCTAAACAAAGTAAGCAGTAAGAGTGGAAATCTTTATGAGGTATTTGTTTCCCACAAGTTAAACAGTTATTCACTTTTTCTGACATCGGCTGAGGCAAGAAAGAGTCCCCAACGGGGTACTTAGCTGTTTAGAAGTCTTCGAAGTAGTATTCGGAAGTAGTAATCTCTGGTTCTGACCGACCGGCACTTGCGAACAGCTTCTGCTTCAAGAAAGACGGAGGAAAATGGCGTCGGCTGATGCCTTTATACCCGAAAAACTGCAGCTATGACGTCGGGTGAAGTGCGACACCAGCCGAAGCCAGACCCAGACTTTGGAATCCGGCCGACCGAAGGGCTGCCTGACGACAGGACTACCCCCATTTGTAAGGACTGCAGATGCATCCTTGAAGGACATCACTGTGGTATTGCCTGTAAATACCTTTAGAGGTCCTAGAGAGAAAGAGGATGAAATGCCTGAAGAACCAGCAGAAGATGTCTCATCTCGGACACTGATATACTCCTTCTGTTGAAGAGGAGATCAGACCCCCCTGCACCTTTAGGGAGCCATAGCTGCTCCCCATCCCACATCTGAAGCATCTGTGAACAGTTTCCGAAAGGGAAGAGGGGGATGAAAAGGGAGTCCTGGATTTAAGGACAACTGTGGATCCACCAGAGAAGTTACTTCTTGAGACAAGGTAGAAGAGGAACTACAAAGTCTAGAAGATGTGCATGTTGAACCCAAACTGACTTCTGGAACCATTGAAACTTACTCATGTGGAGTTTGGCCAGAGGGATCATAGGGATGGTGGATGCCATGAAACTCAGAGCTCTCAGAAACTCCCTGGCTGTAAAAGAGGCCAAAGGAGATGAGTTAAGGACTTGGGAGGAGAAAGGGATGCCAGCATAGGCCCCATCTGAAGCCTGCAACCTAGAAAAACATGATCCTGAGAATCAATCAAAAAAGATGTTTTGAAGTTTATTGTGTACCCCAGGCTCTGAAGAGGAGAAGTGGCAAAATGAAGATTTTGCAACAGGATCTCTGGAGAGGAGGCCTGAAATCAGCAGATCATTTAAAGTAATGAAATACTAAGAATCCTTGAAGCCTGCAAAAAAAAAAGCAATTACAGAAGCAAGGCATTTGGTGAATACCCCTGGGGAAGTAGAAAGGTCAAAGGGCAAAGCAGAGAACTGAAAATGCCACGAAGCAGCAAAGAAAAGTACAGTTTTGTACCTACCATAAATGTAGATGTTCGAAGATCCACATTGCTGCAGTCCTTACACTTGGGTAGTCCGCTGTCCTCGGTCGGCCCGAATATCAAAGTATAAGGCTGACGTCGGTCAAGGCGCATTTGACTGACATCAGGACGTCAGGGTACAAATGCGCATGACCGACATCATATCCTCAGTCTTTTCTTGCCCCAGATGTCAGAAGACCCTAAAAATAAAGGTCAAAACCAAAAGACAGCAAACAAACAACCAGGCACCCTTGCCCTAATTAAATGTACAAAATATACACTATATACACAATATTTACAACTCAACCCACACAACCACCTCTAACTACAGAGGGGAAGGAGGGAGGGTAAATTGGACTGCAGCAATGTGGATCTTCGAACATCTACATTTATGGTAGGTACAAAACTGTACTATGTTCTTCATCTCACATTGCTGCAGTCCTTACACTTGGGTAGAATCCCAAAGCAGAGGTATGGGAGGATGGCCAAACTATAAGGAAGCAGGAGCTGCCAAAATGCCCTGCAAAACAGCAGTGGCAAAACCAGCCCTGGATTTAGAGTAAAGTGGCAGGTGATAATGCCTAGAGAAAGTATGCACTGAACTCCAAGTAGCCGCCTCCAAAATATCCTTGGTTGCCACCCCTTCAAACAAGCTGTCGAAGTGGCAGTAGCTCTAGTGGAATGAGGCCTAATCCCAGCTGGAATCTCCTTGCCATGATGGGAATAACAGAAAGCAATGCAAAACCCAATCCACTTAGAAATAGTTTGTTTTGACACAGGCTTGCCCTGAGAACTCAAAGCAAAAGAAACAAATAACTGCTGAGACTGCCTGAACCCTTTAGTTCTGTCCAAATAATATCGCAACTGCCTGTGTACATCTAAAGTGTGCAAAATCTTTTCCCCTTTATTTTGGGGATTTGCATAAAAAGTAGGCAAATGAATAGTTTGGTTTAAAGCCACACTAGAAACCACTTTAGGCATAAAGGAAGGATTAGTGCGTAAAGATACCTATCCTTATGGAAAATTAAGAAAGGCTCAACCGCCATAAGGGTCTGCAATTCAGAAACCCTTCTTGCAGAGGTAATGGCCAACAAAAAAGCAGTCTTCCATGATAAATATTTCAACTCAGAAGTAGCTGCAGGCTCAAAAGGTTGTAGAGTGAGTTTCTCCAACACAAAATTGAGATCCCAAGCAGGAGTAGGAGCTCTTCGTGGGGTCTTATATTCTTTGCCCCTCTAAGAAATTGCTTGAACAAAGGATGAGAAAACAATGGTGGGTCACAATCATAGTGAGCCGAAATTGCTGCAGCATGAACCTTAATAGAAGAGAAAGACAAACCTTTGTCCAGTAACTCAGTAAGATATTGAAGAGCCACACTCAAATTAGGCTCAGAAACATCAAAATCTTTGCTGCACTCCAAAATAAAAATCTCTTCCATTTATCTGCGTACACTTTCCTTGTACTAGGCCTTCTAGCTTCCAAAATAACATTCAAAACTTGCTGAGGAAGAGGAGGCCCACTATGGTTCAAAACAGAATATGCCAGGCTGTTAGGTGCAGAGAGTGAAGCTTGACATTGAGCAAATGGCTGTCCTCCTGTGACAACAGGTGTGGAATCGAAGGCAAAGGCCATGGAGGCTTCCGCACCAGACTTCTCAGTAATGGGTACCAGTGCTGTCGAGGCCAATCTGGAGCTATTAAAATCATCCTTGGCTTGTCCTGTCTGACCTTTAGAAGTACCTTTGGGAGGAGAGGCAGAGGTGGAAAGGCATACACATGAAGATTGTTCCAATTGAAAGAAAGAACATCCACTTTCCAAGCTGTGGGATGAAACCTTTTTGTGCAAAACTTTGGCAGCTGATGGTTTAGTGGAGAAGCGAACAGATCTATGTCTGGAGTTCCCCATGACACTGTCAATTTCTGAAATACATGAGGATCCAATTTCCACTCGTGGGGATCCATAATTCGTCTGCTCAACACATCTGCTAAGGAGTTCTGTGCTCCTGGCAGAAACCTTGCCTGAAGATTGAGCTGTAAACTGAGAGCAGTCTCCCACAAAATCATTGCTTGCCTGCACAGAGGATAAGAATGCGTTCCCCCTTGCTTGTTTATGTACCACATGACAGTTGTGTTGTCTGTTAGAATAAACACCTGCCCTGGAAGAAGTAAATCCTTGAAAGCTATTAATGCAAACTGGACTGCTAACATCTCCTTCAGGTTGATACGTAGATGTTGTAGTCTGGCAGGCCACTTGTCTTGTATCCACTTTCCATTTAGATGAGCTCCCCAAGCTTTGTCTGAGGCATCTGTCGTTAAAATCTGACTCGCCTCTGGCCGGGTCACAGAGAGTCCCTTGTTTAGGTGACATTCTTGAGCCCACCACAAAAATTCCTTTTGAATGCAAGGTATTAACTGAATGACAGTGTCCAGATCCTGGCAGTGCTGTGTCCATACATTTTTGAGATACCATTGCAGCTTCCTCATATGCAGTTTGGCATTGGGAAGCACCAGAATACAAGATGCCATGAACCCTAAGGCTTGAAGGACTGTCCTTGCAGTCAGCCCGGACTGATGAGATAGTTGATGGAAGTAAAGGGAAAGACTCTTTTGTTTGTCCGGGGTTAAAAAGGCCATCTGGGATGCTGTATTCAGTCTCACACCCAGAAAGCACATGTCCTGAGAGGGTACTAGACTGGACTTTATTTCGTTCACAGAATACCCCAGGCATCTTAGCACTGCTATCACATATTCCAAATGATGAAGAAGCTCTTCCCTTCCTTCAGCCAGAATCAGGCAGTCGTCCAAATAAGGATAGATCTGTATTCCTTTTAGCCTGAAGAAAGCTATCACTGGAGCCAGAACTTTCGTGAACACTCTGGGCGCAGTAGATAAGCCAAAGGGCAATGCAGAGAACTGATAATGAGAAGTCCCAGCTCGAAAACGCAGACACTTCCTGCAACTTGGCCTGATAGGAACATGAAGGTAAGCCTCCTTGAGATCCAAAGTTACCATCCAATGATCTTTGCCCAGCAGAGGTAAAAGCTGCTGTAACGTCAACATTTTGAACTTGGGAATGTCCAGATAAGTGTTGAGGATAGATAAATCCAAAATTGGTCTCCACGTGTTCCCCTTCTTTGGTACTAGGAACAGGCGAGAATAAAATCCTAGGCCCACTTCTGGCATAGGGACCGGCTGTATGGCCCCTATTTGGAGTAACAGAGAAACTTGCTTGTGAGCCTCTATTCTTTGTTGAGGAGGAACGTCTGGCATGCCCTTGAAAGGAGGCAAGGTATGGAAATAAAACCTGTAACCGTGGTGTATGATATCCAATACCCATCTGTCTTTGGTAATTAAACTCCAATTTTCTTTGAAAAGTGCCAACCTTCCTCCCAAAGGTGCTGCCAGACGAGAAGGCTCTGGCAGCTGAAAAGGTAGGTCATTGGGTCTGTTTACGAAAGGACTGACCCCTGCCCTCACCAAGACTGTGCAGGAGAACTCCCTGTTCTAGGCCTGAAAGAGCCCTGAGCTCTGCCCCTACCACGTCTAGATCTACCCCTAGACTGGGAATCATAAGAAGGATACGTCCACCCCTTAGTAGGCCAATTTCTACTAAACTTTGGAGGCTGGACCTGCAAAAAATCTTTAACAGTCTGCATAGACTTAGCCTTGTCTTCCATTTTCTTTAAAACTGCCTCAACAGGAGAACCAAACAACACGTCAGATTGTAAAGGAGCATCTAAAATCCTTGTTTTTACATGGTCAGATAAATTTTGATCCCTCAGCCAGGCGTGCCTGCGAAGAACTGACCCAGTGGCAGCCACCCTAGACGAGGCCTGTACAGCATCAAAACCACATTGCAAAGAATGCTTACCCACCTGTTCAGAAACATGTACTAAATCTTGCAACTCTTTACAATCAATACCTTCTGCCAGAGCATCAACCTTAGACTTCAATTGTGAAAGGAGATAGTTTTGGTATTTCAACATGTGAAACTGGCAATTCAAAGCCCTCATAGCAAGAATGGAAGAAGTATAAACTTTCTTTCCCCATCTATCCAAGGCCCTGGCCTCTTTATCTGCAGGAACCGGATTCTTTACAACAGAAGCCTTAACACCTTTAGGCCCCTGGCTAACAGTTTCAGGGTCTGCCCTAGGACTCTTAAAAAGATACTTATGAGCTTCAGACACCCTGTAATACCTATCCGGTTTAACAGGAGCAGGAGGCAAAGAATCAGGATTAAGAGAAGCCTCTGTAAAACATCTTCCACTACATCCAAAACAGGAGGTATAGCCAAAGGCCTATGCTGGGGTAAAACAAAATTCCCTAAGCCTTTTCCTGGAATCAGAGAAGTCCTGACCTTCCCACTTAAAATGCTCCCTCATGGAATGTAGAGTTTCTGAAAAAGAAAAATCCTCAGGAGGAGAAGCAGAAGGAGTAGAATCATCCACATCAGAATCAGAATAAGGAGAGTACTCCTGCAAGTCTTCAGCCGAAGACTCTGAAACATCCGAAGCCTGCTCAAAACTCCCTAGCTCAGGCTCCACCCTAGGTCTCTTATCAGGAGGGGGCATAGAACCCCTAATCAAAGTAATCAAATCTTCTGCCATTTTAAGCATATGCTTTTTGGGCACAGTTCCTGAAGAACTAGGGGTAACACCAACTGAAGCTAAACCTGGCCTGCCCCTGGGAGAAGCCTTGGAAACAGAAGGAGAGGGCCTAACCACCCTAGGCAGGGAGGGGAGTATAGTAACCTGAGAAGCCCCATCAGCCTGGCCTGCCTCCTGAGAAGCCACATCCTGCAATAACAAAGTCTCTCCCTGGGATCCCAAAGAAACCTCCGGTGGAACCACGCTCCACCGACACCTCTAAAGAACCGGCGTCCGGTACTGACGGTTCCTCTAGCCTAGGTTTAACTGCTTTGTCCTTGCGCTTCTTCGAAGCGGGCGTCGGAGCATCCGACGGCATTTTATAATTGCACCGCTTCCCGAAGACTAACCTGGCACAATCTAATCTTCTCTTTATAGTGCGCTTATTGAATCTAGCACAAGAGCGACACCCAACAACGTCGTGCTCAGGCCCTAAACAAGGAATACACAAAGTATGGTAGTCTCTATGCGGTATCTGTTTCCCACAAGAAATACAATTATTCACTTTTTCTGACATCCGGTAAACCACTGAGGCAAGAAAAAACTAAAATATTCCCCAACGGGGTACTTAGCCAACTTTGACTCTGTCTGAAACTCCGAAATCGAACAATTTCAGAACGCCAACCGGCACTTGCAACGCTGCTTCTGCATCGGACCATGTGGCAAAAAAGACTGAGGATATGACGTCGGTCATGCGCATTTGTACCCTGACGTCCTGATGTCAGTCAAATGCGCCTTGACCGACGTCAGCCTTATACTTTGATATTCGGGCCGACCGAGGACAGCGGACTACCCAAGTGTAAGGACTGCAGCAATGTGAGATGAAGAACATCACAAAAACTTCCTCAAAAAGGGATGGATCGGAATATGGAGATAAGCATCCTCGAGATCCAGAGACACCATATAAGCCTGAAGAAGGAAAAGAGGAAATGGAGTCAGATGAGACAACATTCGAAAAGGGGGTGTAGATCAAGGTGTGTATGTATCTTTAAGAAGCTATCCAAGGGCTTGCCCAAGTGTATAAATACTGAGCACGTGTGAGCTTGTCTTTTTGTAATAAAACTGTTCAGATGTAAGAAATATGCCTGTAAGGTCTGTCTGTTAACCAATTTGTTTATATTTTATCATTCTGCTATCCATCCTGATGTGTTTCTACGTATTAAAGCATCTAAAAGAAATACCCCGCCCGATTGTCCTCTATGTTAGAGAGGGATGAGCAACAGTGGGCACCTTCAGAAAAGTGTTCAGATGAGAGAAGTTTAACATAGGTCTCCAAGTACCCTCTTTTCTGGATACTAGAAACATCCTGGAGTAAAACCCCTCCCTCTTTGGGACACAGGCACCTCTTGAATACCATCAGGAGTCAAAAGGTCTTGAAGTACCTTGGGGAAAAAGGTGAGTTCGCCAGGAGGCTGAGAAATGCCCATAAACGGGGGATGAGATTCCCACGCCATGAAATACCCCTGGAGAAAAATAACCCATGAATCCTGAGTAATCTGAAGCCAAACGGGGGGGGGGGTGAAGAGAAAGAGGAAAGTACAGTTGTGTACACTTACCATAAATGTAGATGTTAGAGTGTATTCACTGTTGCAATCATCACATTTGGGTTATCCCTGCCAGGGTAGCCCTTAGTCGGCCTGAATACCAGAGGCTTAGTATTTCTGCGTTGGTTGCTGTCGTTCCAGGACTGACGTCAGGTCGCCAGTGGTATAAAATCAGCCAGCCGACACCATTACATCAGTTTTTCTTGCCCTGTCTGGAGCCCAGATGCAAAGAACAAGGCAGGAAACCACTGGATAAACACTTTATAAAAGTAAAGCTTTCGGATACAATCCTTTCTCAATACAAAACAATGCATAGAACCAGCTCTTTATATATAGGTCCAAATATATCACATGACATGCAGCCAAAATCACATGATATGTCATCCAAATCACAAAAACATTTTTAAAGAAACATTTTAAAAAAACTTTTTTAAAAAACTTAATACAAAAACTTGAAATACTTTAATAAAACTTTAAAAAATATATATATTTAGATAAAACTTCAGGCTAAGAGAGATTAGCTCTACTTAATTTAACTAAAATAGGTTTGAGACTGACTTGGCTATTCAAGCCTGGTTTTGAATCACTCATAAGTCTCAAGATCCATTCATATTCTTTAATTTCTAAGTGATTATTTAGGTCCCCTCCCCTAGATGTAGGTGTAACGTGGTCAATAACTCTAAACCTAAAAAAATGCTGCTGACCAAATTCCTCTATATGTTTAAATAGTGCATTCCTGTCATAGCATCTCCTAATTTCTGACTTATGTTCAGTCATCCTGTCCTTTAGCCTGCGGGTAGTTTTGCCTACATAGAAAGCATTATGCCACAAGCATGCATGCACCTCACATATTTAGAAGTACTGTTAAATCTCAATTCTGCAGACTCAGTAGGCTTAATACCGATGATGACTGCTTTGAAGTACAATTAAATGAGATGGTTAATGATTTCTTGCTTAGTGGGTATGACAGATCTCTACTTTATGAACAGGTCATTAAGATTAGGGAAGATAGGCGGACTTTATTTAAACCAGTTTTGTATGAGGATGTTGTTAGTATTGACTCTAGGTGCAAACAAACATCTGTAGCACCTATTAGATATGTAACTACATATAATTTAAGGACACCCGCTGTTAGAAAAATTATATCTGATAATTGGGTCATCTTGATGGCATCAGATGAACTAAGAAGTTTATTGGGACCTAAACCCAATTTCTCTTTTAAGAACATGAGGACCCTTAAGAGTTCACTATGCTACAAGGACTTTGAGAGGACTACACCTGTATCTACTGTAGTGAAATATGGTACTCACAAATGTCACAACTGTTCTTGTTGTGATGACATTTGTAGTACAGAAAATGATACGTTTGTGCATCCTATCAATGGTAGGACATTTAGTTTTAGAGTAGCAGGTACATGTATTACTACCCATGTGGTTTACTTGGCTACCTGCCAGGCATGTAATGCTTCCTATGTAGGCAAAACTACCCGCAGGCTAAAGGACAGGATGACTGAACATAAGTCAGAAATTAGGAGATGCTATGACAGGAATGCACTATTTAAACATATAGAGGAATTTGGTCAGCAGCATTTTTTTAGGTTTAGAATTATTGACCACGTTACACCTACATCTAGGGAGGGACCTAAATAATCACTTAGAAATTAAAGAATATGAATGGATCTTGAGACTTATGAGTGATTCAAAACCAGGCTTGAATAGCCAAGTCAGTCTCAAACCTATTTTAGTTAAATTAAGTAGAGCTAATCTCTTAGCCTGAAGTTTTATCTAAATATATATATTTTTAAAGTTTTATTAAAGTATTTCAAGTTTTTGTATTAAGTTTTTTAAAAAAGTTTTTTTAAAATGTTTCTTTAAAAATGTTTTTGTGATTTGGATGACATATCATGTGATTTTGGCTGCATGTCATGTGATATATTTGGACCTATATATAAAGAGCTGGTTCTATGCATTGTTTTGTATTGAGAAAGGATTGTATCCGAAAGCTTTACTTTTATAAAGTGTTTATCCAGTGGTTTCCTGCCTTGTTCTTTGCCTGTCTGGAGCCCCCAATAGGGAGCTAAGTTATGGTGGAAAAAAATACACCAGTAGAAACGAAATTTCAAACATTCTTTGTAAGAAGAGAGAGAGAGAAGACAAGGGGATGCAGGGAAGGAAACCAGGAGTGCAACAGTGAATACACTCGAACAGCTACATTTATGGCACGTATACACAACTGTACTATGTTCTTCGTGTTTTACTGTTGCAGTCATCATACTTTGGTTGATTCCCAAAGCTGAAGAATGGGTGGAGGCAGTCAAGAAGAGTTGGGGCTGGCTAAAATGCCCTGCAGGACTGCAGTTGCAAAACCCGCCCTGGATTTGGAAAAGATAGGCAGGTGGTAATGCTTGGTGAAGGTGTGAACAGAATTCCAAGTAGCAGCTTCCAAAAAGTCCCTGGTATGGACTCCTCTGAGAAAAGCTGTAGAGGTTGAAGTTGCCCTAGTGGAATGCGTTCTGACCCCGAGGGGGTGGTTTCACATGATGTTTGTAACAGAAATGGATGCAGTGTACTATCCACTTGGAGGTGGTCTGTTTAGATATGGCCTTGCCCACTGCCCCTGGTGCAAAGCTGACTAGTAACTGATCAGACTTCCTGAAGGGCTTAGTCCTATCAAGGTAAAATGAGCTGTCTGTGCACATCTAGAAAGTGTAGGATCCTTCCCCCCTTATTTTGAGGATTAGGGAAAAAGGTGGACAAATGGATAGACTGGTTGAGAGCCACACTGGACACCACTTTAGGCATAAAAGTAGGGTTAGTCCTGAGGGAGACCTTGTCAGCGTGAAAAATAATGAAGGGTACCACAGCCATAAGTGCTTGAAGCTCTGACACTCTCCTAGCTGAAGTGACGGCCAGAAGCAAGGCTGTTTTCCAAGAGAGAAATTTTAACTCTGCTGACGCTGCAGGCTCAAAGGGGGGCAGCATGAGCTTTTCCTGCACAAAGTTGAGGTCCCAAGCAGGGATGGGGGCTCTTCTTGGTGGCCTTAAGTTCTTAGCCCCTCTCAAGAACTGTTTGATGAGTGGGTGAGAGAAGAGAGATGGCTCAGTGCTGTAATGAGCAGAGATGGCAGAGGCATGGATCTTAATGGAAGAGAAGGATAGGCCTCTGTGGAGTAGGTCTGCTAGGTAATCCAGGATGAGAGGTAAGGAGGGTTTGTGCTGTATCCACTCCTTTAGAATGAGCCCAGGAATAATACCTTTTCCACTTATCAGCATAGGATTTCCTTCTACTGGGTCTTCTGGCTTCACGAATGACATCCAGCACCTGCTTGCTTAGGTTGGCCACTGGAGGAGAATTCAAGGAATAAGCCAGGCTGCAAGATTCAGGGTCTGCAACTGCGGATGCAAGATATGTCCCTCCTGCTGAGAGAGGAGGGTTGGGATCTGTGGTAGGTGCCATGGTGGCACCGATGACAAACTGCACAGTAGTGGGTACCAGCGTTGGCATGGCCTGTCTGGGACAATCAGGACTGCCCTTGTTTTTTCCTGCCTTATCTTGAGTAGTACTCTTGTAAGAAGAGGCAGAGGGGGAAATGCACAGATTTGAGAGGTTTACCCACTGGAAGGACAGGGCATCTACTTTCCAGGCCTTGCTGTGAGGTACCCTGGTGCAGAACTTGCTGAGCAAGTGATTGTAGGGGGAGGCAAATGGGTCCACCTTCGGGGTACCCCATTTCTGGGTTAAAAGGCTGAAGGTGTTGAGGTCTAATTGCCACTCGTGTGGGTCCAGGAGATTTCTGCTCAAGTAGTCTGCCAGAGGGTTTTGCTTGCCTGGCAGGAATTGAGCTTGCAGGTGAATCTGCATAGCCAAGGCCGTGTTCCAAAGGTTCGTGGCTAGCCTGCAGAGTGGATATGACTGGGCTCGCCCCTGCTTGTTTTTAGTGGAAGGGGGCCCTGGCGAGAGTAGGGATCTGAAGGCTGTCAGGGCGTTCTGAACAGCTAGCATCTCTTTTTGGTTGATGTGCAAATGAATTTGGTTTGGGCTCCAATGGCCCTAAATGCACCTGCCATCCAAATGTGCACCCCAGACATAGTCTGATGAGTTTGTGGTTAGGGTCTGGGCGGAATGGGGTTGTATAAAAAGAAGTCCCTTGTTGTGGTTGAATGCTGCTGCCCACCAAAGAAACTTTGTCTGGAGACAAGGTATGATAGTTTCCAGGTCCTGAGAATGTTGGCAACAAAGACTTAAGTACCACTGAAGTTTCCTCATATGCAGTCTGGCATATGGAATTAGTAGAATGCAGTAGGCCATGAACCCTAGAGGCTGCAGGATTTTCCTTGTGGATAGCTAGGTTCTGATGGCCAATAGAGCGAAGCAGCCTGTCAGATGGGCTTGTTTTTCTGGAGTAAGGAATGCCATCTGGGATGCTGTGTACAAGCTTGCTCTCAGGAATACAATTTTTTGACTGGGGACTAGTTTTGATTTCTTTTTGCTGATAGTGTACCACAGGGAGGTTAGTAGGTCCTTTACAAATGTCAGGTGCTGCAACAGCTTTTCCTGACTGTCTGCCTGAATCAGGCAGTCGTCCAAGTAAAGGTATATTTCAATCTTTCTCTGTCTGCAATAGGCAATGGTTGAAGCTAGGCATTTTGTGAAGACTCTGGGAGCAGTGGACAAGCCAAAGGGAAGTGCACAGAACAGATAATGCATACACCCTGCCCTGAAATGTAGACATTTCCTGCATGAGTCCCTGATTGGGATGTGTAGGTAGGCCTCCTTTAGGTCTAGGGTGCCTAACCAAGCATCTCTGGTCAGCACAGGGAGAAGCTGCTGTAGGGTGACCATTCTGAATTTTGGTACCACCAGGAAGGTGTTTAGAATGGATAGAACTAAGATTGGGCACTGGGTGCCCTCTTTTCTGGGTACCAGGAAAAGTCTGGAATAGAAACCTTGGCCTACCTGTTCTGCAGGAACAGGGTGAATTGCCCTTATGGAGAGCAGGGATTGAACTTGGTTTTGTGCCTCTGCCACTGGTTTGGAGGAAGGTCTGGGAACCCTTTTGGTGTTGGTAGCATGTGGAAATAGTATTTGTACCCTTGGAATACTATGTTGAAGATCCATCGGTCGGTGGTGCTAGAGGTCCAGTTTATTGCATGGTGGGCAAGTTTTCCTCTCAGGGACACAAGCAAATGGGCAGAGGTGAGAAGTGGAGCTGAGAAGCCATTGTGAATTCTTTCGGTAAAGGGGTGGCTTAGCACTACCCATTTTAGAAGTGGAGGTACTCCATTGCTTAGATCTCTGCATACCCTGAGACTGTAATCTGGGGGGGGGGGGGGCTGAGACTGTAATCTGGGGGGGGGGTCTGTTTCCCCTGGGTCTACTTTGAGATGGTCTTGAGGGGGCTGGAAAGGACCAATGTTTCGAGGGGCAACACCTACTGAATCTTGGAGGCTGCACTTGCAAAAAATTTTTGACTGTCTGCATAGACTTAGCCTTTTCTTCCATCTTTCTTAAAACTTCTTCTTCTTTGGTGCCAAACATACTGTCCTTGTTTAAAAGGGCGTCCAGTAATTTTGATTTGACATGGTCCTGCAAGGTCTGCTCCTTAAGCCAAGCATGCCTTCTAAGTAAAGAACCTGTGACTGCTGCCCTGCAAGATGCTTCTAGTGTGTCAAACCCACATTAAAGGGTATGTTTGCTGACTTGGCCTGCAGAATGCATAAGCTCCTGTAATTCTTTATTTTCTGCACAGTCAGGAAAGGTAGATCATTTTTGCTTATGTTCAATAGTATGTTGCTGGTATTTCAGCATGTGGAACTGACAATTCAATGCTCTAATGGCAAGAGTTGCAGAGGTGTATACTTTTTACCCCATCTGTCTAATGCTCGGGAATCCCTATCTGAGGGGATGGAATTCATAGCTGAAGTCGATTTGATTCCTTTTGGTCCTTGAGAGATGACCTCGGGGTCAGCAGAAGGATTTTTGAAAAGAAATTTGTGAGAGTCAGGGACTCTATAGTACTGGTCAGGTTTCCTGGAAGCAGGTGAGAGGATGTCAGGAGTCAGACTGGATTCCATAAAAACATCATCCACAACATCCAGGACAGGATGAATGGCCAGAGGTCTGTGCTGTGGAAGATCTAAGAATTCCCGGAGTCTCTTTTTTGACTGAGGATAGTCCTGACATTCCCATTGGAAATGCTCCCTTAAAGTATGTTGGGTTTCCCCAAAGGAAAAGTCCTCGGGTGGAGAGGCTGAAGGGATGGATTCCTCTGCATCAAAATCCTCATAAGCAGAGAGGGGTTGCATATCTTCATATTCTGATGCCTCACAGTCATCGAACTCCTGTTCAGATAAAACTACTGGGGACAAATCTCTTTTTGGAAGGGGTAAGCCTGGCTTCCCCCGATAAGCATTATAAGGTCTTCAGAAATTTTAAGCATTTGAGACCGAGGCAAAGAAGCAGGTGCCTGAACTTGGGTCATCGTTTTTTTGGGTGTGGTTCATACCCTGGGCCTTAAAAACGTGGTTGTTTGCGAAAGAAGTTGCCGGTCTGTGTCGAGTTATCAGTAGTGCGATGTACTTCCTCAGAAGCCGGTGCCTGCTCAACAGCTCCAGACCCTTCCAAGGTAGAGACATCCGCAGGATCCTTTGTCAAAGAAGAGTCTCACGGCATACCGGACTCCGAAAGGGTCTCAGTAGCGGCCTGTGAATCCACAGAAGCAGGCATCAGGGACTGCGAAAGCACCTCACTGAGGACCGGAGAGCTGACAACTAGCTTAACAGAAGCATCGTCGGCATTCTTGGACCTGTGCGGTCTGTCTCTGTCTTTATCCTTAAAGTTTTTTCGGAACATCTGTTGTCAGATGGTTTACTGAAGCCATATCGGAATTAGAGGACAGAGCAAAAATAACTAGCTACAATAAGGGCCTGACGACGTATAGTTCTGGTGTTGACCAAAGCACAAAAGCAACAACGAGGGATGTCGGGGTCTGTGCCTAAACAAGTGATGCAGTAAGAATGAAAGTCTTGGTGTGGTATTTGCTTTTCACAGGTGAGACAATTGTTAACTTTTTCTGACATCGGTTAGAGCAAGAAAAAAGAATCCCCAATGGGGTACTTAGCTTTAGAAGACTTCAACTTCAATTCGGAAACGAAAAACTCAGGTAGTGGCCGACCGTCACTCATGTGAATGGTTTCTGCTTCGGGATCCTTGGCAAGAAAGACTAATATAATGGCATCGGCTGCCTGATTTTATACCACTGACGACCTGACGTCAGTCCTGGAGCAACAGCAACTGACGCAGAAATACTAAGCCTCTGGTATTCGGGCCGAGTGAGGGCTACCCTGGCAGGGATAAGCCAAATGTGATGACTGCAAAAGTGAAACACGAAGAACATCATGGTTGGGAATAGACTGATTGAAGTCTTTTCCAGATAAACCAGGTGCTGTCTGAGTAGCCTTAACAGGAGGACCCTGTTTGCCACTCCTTTTGCCCTTAGTAGGAGGGCGAGACTGTCTGTGAACAAAGGCTGGCTTATTGCAAAAAGTTTCAGGAACAGGTGGGACAAATGCATGTTTGAATTCCTGTAGAGCCTTCCCATTACCCTGAAGGTACATAAATCAGTAGAAGCTTCCCCAAACAAGTGTTTATTAATAAGAGAGGCATCCATCAACTTAGTCTTGATATCATCAGGCAATGGTTGAAGCCGAAGCCAAGAATACCTCCTCCATCACTGAACCAAAAGCAGCAGCCCTAGAAGGGGCATCTGCTGAAACATAAATGCACTTGATGGAATGAGGGACCACCTGGGAGAATTCCCCAACAGGGAAAGTGCAGAAGCTTTACCCTCAGAGTCTGGGAAATCAGAAATAACTTGACAAGCCTGAGAAAGGAGATCCAACACATACATGGACATATGGGTTTGCTAATTAATAGCCCTAAAAGCCAGGGAAGCAGAGGTGTAAACCTTCTTACCTAGTCTTTCCATGGTTCTGCTGTCTATCAGAAGGCAGCAACTTGGGCGAAGAAAGCAACTGAGAGGGCTTATCAGAAACTTCAGACACTACTGAGGGGTCAGCAGGAGAGTTGTAAAAAAGTTACAGTCCTCAGGCACCGTATAAAACCTATCATGTTTCTTGGGAGCAGGGGGCAGAGAATCAGGAGCTTTAGAGGCATTAGAAAATGCATCTAAAACAGCAGAAAAACAAGAGGAATAACAGAAGGTTTTGGAAATTCCATTTGCAGCAACTCACAGTACCTCTTAAGGATTTCAGAGACTTGAGCACAATCCCATTTAAAACACTACATAGTCCTGGAGATTGTGTCCCCAAAAGAAATTCTTCAAAAGGAGTATCCGGACTGGTAGAGTCTTCTTCCTCTGACTCATAGTCCACAGGAGAAGGAATCTGGGAGAAATAAGCAAGGGATTCCTCATCAGAGTCCAACTCCTCCTCAATGAATCCTGCTCCCTAGGCCTTTTAAGTGGAGTAGAGGAGCAAGGGGGACCTGGAACAGAAACACCCTGCAGAAGTTTCAGTGCCATCAAAGCATTAAACAAACCCTGAGTGAAGGCTTGCCACTCACTCTGTGGATCCCTAGGAGCAGGAAAGACATGTTTAGTTTTGTGTTTCTTCTTTAATGGGACGTCTGTCCTGTAAAACTTTGACGGCTCTGACTCAGGATGGCATTCTATAACAGAAGTAGGGACTTCTTTCCTAACTAAAATCTGAGGAACACCCCAAGGCCCCTCAGGAATAATAAATTGTGGTTCGCCCTAAACATCCAAAATGGATGTCTGCAAAGCCTCATCGGACATGCTGAAAGCTGGATTCCTGCCGGCCTCCAACCCGGTCGCAGCAGAGGAATCAAACAAAGCCAGGTAAACCTCTGGGTTCTCACTCACCTCAGAAGAAACGTCCGTCAGAGGCTGGACACTGGAAGACTCAGGTCTAGATTTTTTAAACAACTTCTTCCCTGACAGCTGACCCTCGGGTAGGAAGTTCCTTCCACAGTCCCCTTAGCAAGAAGCTTAAGTAGCTGATTCTCCAGATACAACACTAAGAAATAAAGCCTACTATGAAGAGTCTTCAGTATAAAAGCCTGAGAAATAGGGCAAGACGCATGGTCGTGAGAGACGCCAAGGCAAAATAAACACTGTTTGTGGCAGTCTTTGTGGGAAATCTGCCTCCCCCACTGGCATTTACCCTTCCTAGATGAAATGAAACCCCAAAAGCAAACAAAAAGCAAGAAAAAATGAAACCCCAATGGGGCATTTATCTGCAATGGCTCAGAAAAGTACAGTTTTGTACCTACCATAAATGTAGATGTTCGAAGATCCACATTGCTGCAGTCCTTACATTTGGGTAGTCCGCTGTCCTCGGTCGGCCCGAATATCAAAGTATTAGGCTGACGTCGGTCAAGGCGCTTAAGATTGACATCAGGACGTCAGGGTACAAATGCGCATGACCGACGTCATATCCTCAGTCTTTTCTTGCCCCAGATGTCAGAAGACCCTAAACAGAAAGGTCAAAACCAAAAGACAGCAAAAAACAACCAACCACCCTTGTACTAACCATATGTACAATATATACAATATTCACAATATGTACAACCCAAACCACACAACCGCCTCTAACTACAGAGGGAAGGAGGGAGGTAAATTGGACTGCAGCAATGTGGATCTTCGAACATCTACATTTATGGTAGGTACAAAACTGTACTATGTTCTTCATCTCACATTGCTGCAGTCCTTACACTTGGGTAGAATCCCAAAGCAGAGATAAGGGAGGATGGCAAAACTATAAAGCAGTAGGAGCTGCCAACATGCCCTGTAAAATTGCAGTGGCAAAACCAGCCCTCGATTTAGAGTAAAGTGGAAGGTGATAATGCTTAGAGAAAGTATGCACTGAACTCCAAGTAGCTGCCTCCAAAATATCTTTAGTTGCCACCCCCCTTAAAAAAGCTGTAGAAGTGGCAGTAGCCCTAGTGGAATGAGGCCTAATCCCAGCTGGAACCTCCTTGCCATGATGGGAATAACAGAAAGCAATACAAAACCCAATCCACTTAGAAATAGTTTGTTTTGACACAGGCTTGCCCTGAGAACCCAAAGCAAAAGAGACAAATAACTGCTGAGACTACCTGAACCCTTTAGTTCTGTATAAATAATATCGCAACTGCCTGTGTATATCCAAAGTGTGCAAAATCTTTTCCCCTTTATTTTGGGGGTTTGCATAAAAAGTAGGCAAATGAATAGTTTGGTTTAAAGCCACACTAGAAACCACTTTAGGCATAAAGGAAGGATTAGTACGCAAAGATACCCTATCCTTATGGAAAATTAAGAAAGGCTCAACTGCCATAAGGGCCTGTAATTCAGAAACCCTTCTCGCAGAGGTAATGGCCAACAAAAAAGCAGTCTTCCATGATAAATATTTCAACTCAGCAGTAGCTGCAGGCTCAAAAGGTTGTAGAGTGAGTTTCTCCAACACAAAATTGAGATCCCAAGCAGGAGTCGGAGCTCTCCGTGGGGGTCTTATATTCTTTGCCCCTCTAAGGAATTGCTTAAACAAAGGATGAGAAAACAATGGTGGGTCACAGTCATAGTGAGCAGATATTGCTGCAGCATGAATCTTAATTGAAGAGAAGGACAAACCTTTGTCCAGTAACTCAGTAAGATATTGAAGAGCCACACTTAAATTAGGCTTAGAAACATAAAATTCCTTTGCTGTACTCCAAAATAAAAATCTCTTCCATTTATCTGTACACTTTCCTTGTACTAGGCCTTCTGGCCTCCAAAATAACATTCAAAACTTGCTGTGGCAGCTGAGACCCTCCAGGGTTTAAAACAGAATATGCCAGGCTGTCAGGTGAAGAGAGTGAAGTTTGACATTGAGTAAATGACTGTTCTCCTGAGACAGCAGGTGTGGAATCAAGGCAAAGGCCATGGAGGCTCCGTACCAGACTTCTCAGTAATGGGTACCAGTGCTGTCGAGGCCAATCTGGAGCTATTAAAATCATCTTTGGCTTGTCCTGTCTGACCTTCAGGAGTACCTTTGGGAGGAGAGGCAGAGGTGGAAAGGCATACACATGAAGATTGTTCCAATTGAATGAAAGAGCATCCACTTTCCAAGCTGTGGGATGAAACCTTTTGTGCAAAACTTTGGCAGCTGGTAGTTCAGTGGAGAAGCGAACAGATCTATGTCTGGAGTTCCCCATAACACTGTCAATTTCTGAAATACATGAGGATCCAATTTCCACTGTGGGGATCCATAATTTGCCTGCTCAACACATCTGCTAAGGAGTTCTGTGCTCCCGGCAGAAACCTTGCCTGAAGATTGAGCTGTAAACTGAGAGCAGTCTCCCACAAAATCATTGCTTGTCTGCATAGAGGATAAGAATGTGTTCCCCCTTGCTTGTTGATGTACCACATGACAGTTGTGTTGTCTGTTAGAATCAACACCTGCCCTGGAAGAAGTAAATCCCTGAAAGCTATTAATGCAAATTGGACTGCTAACATCTCCTTCAAGTTGATATGTAGATGTTGAAGTCTGGCAGGCCACGTGTCTTGTACCCATTTTCCATTTAGATGAGCTCCCCAAGCTTTGTCTGAGGCATCTGTCGTTAGAATCTGACTCGCCTCTGGCCGGGTCACAGAGAGTCCCTTGTTTAGGTGACATTCCTGAGCCCACCACAAAAATTCCTTTTGAATGCAAGGTATTATTTGAATGACAGTGTCCATATCTTGGCAGTGCTGTGTCCATACATTTTTGAGATACCATTTCAGCTTCCTCATATGCAGTTTGGCATTGGGAAGCACCAGAATACAAGATGCCATGAACCCCAAGGCTTGAAGGACTGTCCTTGCAGTCAGCCTGGACTGATGAGACAATTGATGGAAGTAAAGAGAAAGATTCTTTTGTTTGTCCGGGGTCAAAAGGCCATCTGGGATGCTGTATTCAGTCTCACACCCAGAAAGCACATGTCCTGAGAGGGTACTAGACTGGACTTTATTTCGTTCACAGAATACCCTAGGCATCTTAGCACTGCTATCACATATTGCAAATGATGAAGAAGTTCGTCCTTTCCTTGGGCCAGAATCAGGCAATCGTCCAAATAAGGATAGATCTGTATTCCTCTTAGCCTGAAGAAAGCTATCACTGGAGCCAGAACCTTCGTGAACACTCTGGGCGCAGTAGATAAGCCAAAGGGCAATGCAGAGAACTGATAATGAGAAATCCCAGCTCAACGCAGATACTTCCTGCAACTTAGCCTGATAGGAACATGAAGGTAAGCCTCCTTGAGATCCAAAGTCACCATCCAGTGATCTTTGCCCAGCAGAGGTAAAAGCTGTTGTAACGTCAACATTTTGAACTTGGGAATGTCCAGATAAGTGTTGAGGATAGATAAATCCAAAATTGGTCTCCACGTGTTCCCCTTCTTTGGTACTAGGAACAGGCGAGAATAAAATCCTAGGCCCACTTCTGGCAGAGGGACCGGTTGTATGGCCCCTATTTGGAGCAGCAGAGAAATTTGCTTGCGAGCCTCTAGTCTTTGCTGAGGTGGAACGTCTGGCATGCCTTTGAAAGGAGGCAAGGTATGGAAATAAAACCTGTAACCTTGGTGCATGATATCCAATACCCATCTGTCTTGGGTAATCAAAGTCCAATTTTCTCGGAAGAGTGCCAACCTTCCTCCCAAAGGTGCTGCCAGGCAAGAAGGATCTGGCAGCTGAAAAGGTAGGTCATTGGGCCTGTTTACGAAAGGACTGGCCCCTGCCCTCACCTGAAGATTGTGCAGGAGAACTCCCTGTTCTAGGCCTGAAGGAGCTCTGAGCTCTGCCCCTACCACGTCTAGATCTACCCCTAGACTGTGAATCATAAGAAGGGTATGTCCACCCCTTAGCAGGCCAATTCCTACTAAACTTCGGAGGCTGGACTTGCAAAAAATCTTTGACAGTCTGCATAGACTTAGCCTTGTCTTCCATTTTCTTCAAGACCAACTCAACAGGTGAAGCAAACAACACATCAGACTGTAAAGGAGCATCCAAAATCCTTGTCTTAACATGCTCAGATAAATTCTGATCCCTCAACCAGGCGTGCCTGCGAAGAACTGACCCAGTGGCAGCCACCCTAGACGAGGCCTGTACAGCATCAAAACCACATTGTAAAGAATGCTTACCCACCTGTTCAGAGACATGTACTAAATCTTGTAATTCCTTACACTCAATGCCTTCCGCCAGAGCATCTACCTTAGACTTCAGTTGAGAAAGAAGATAGTTCTGATATTTCAACATGTGAAACTGGCAATTCAAAGCCCTCATAGCTAAGGTGGAAGAAGTATAGACTTTCTTTCCCCATTTATCCAAAGCTCTGGCCTCTTTATCTGGAGGAACCGGATTTTTTACAACAGAGGCCTTGACACCCTTAGGTCCCTGACTAACAGTTTCTGGGTCCGCCCTAGGACTCTTATAAAGATATTTATGAGCCTCAGGCACCCTATAATACCTATCCGGTTTAACAGGAGCAGGAGGCAAAGAATCAGGATTAAGTGAAGCCTCCGCAAACACATCTTCCACAACATCCAGAACAGGAGGTATAGCCAAAGGCCTATGCTGGGGTAAAAGCAAAAACTCCCTAAGCCTTTTCCTGGAATCAGAGAAGTCCTGACCTTCCCATTTAAAATGTTCCCTCATGGAATGAAGAGTCTCTGAAAAAGAAAAATCCTCTGGAGGAGAAGCAGAAGGTGAATCATCTGCATCAGAATCAGAATAAGGAGAGTACTCCTGCAAGTCTTCAGCCGAAGACTCTGAAACATCTGAAGGCTGCTCAAAACACCCCAACTCTGGTTCCACCCTAGGCCTCTTATCTGGAGGGGGCAAAGAACCTCTAATCAAAGTAATCAAATCTTCTGCCATTTTAAGCATGTGCTTCTTGGGCACAGATCCTGAAGAACTAGGAGTGACACAAACAGAAGCTAAACCTGGCCTGCCTCTGGGAGAAGCCTTAGAAACAGAAGGAGAGGGCCTAACCACCCTAGGAAGGGAGGGGAGTACAGTAACCTGAGAAGCCCCTTCAGCCTGACCTGCCTCCTGAGAGGCCACATCCTGCAATAACAAAGTCTCCCCCTGGGACTCCAGAGAAGCCTCGGAACCACGGTTCCACTGGCGCCTCTAAAGAACCGGCGTCCGCGGACGACTCTTCTTGCCTGGGTTTAGCTGCCTTGTCTTTGCGCTTCTTGAAGAAGCGGCGTGGAGCATCCGGCGGCATCTTATAATTGCACCGCTTCCCAAAGACCAACCTGGCACAATCTAACCTTCGCAATAGTGCGCTTATTGAACCTAGCACAAAGCGACACCCAACAACGTCGTGCTCAGGCCCCAAACAAGGAATACACAAAGTATGATAATCTCTATGCGGTATCTGTTTCCCACAAGAAATACAATTATTCACTTTTTCTGACATCCGGTAAACCACTGAGGCAAGAAAAACTAAAATATTCCCAACGGGTACTTAGCCAACTTTGACTCGGTCTGAAACTCCGAACGAAAAATTTCAGAACGCCGAACGGCACTTGCAACGCTGCTTCTGCATCGGACCATGCGGCAAAAAAGACTGAGGATATGACGTCGGTCATGCGCATTTGTACCCTGACGTCCTGATGTCAGTCTTAAGCGCCTTGACCGACGTCAGCCTAATACTTTGATATTCGGGCCGACCGAGGACAGCGGACTACCCAAGTGTAAGGACTGCAGCAATGTGAGATGAAGAACATCCAGCAAACAGGACATAGGCATTCAGACCAATGATGGAGAGATGCTTTAGTACTGGCGGCAAAGAAGTTCAGAGGATGGTATGTATGGACGTCACCTTTATGCCCTATGCTACACGAAAAGCATACGTGCGATGTATGGCATACCTTAAAGCAAAGTACAGTTGTGTACACTTACCGTAAATGTAGATGTTCGAGTGTATTCACTGTTGCAGTCATCACATTTGGGTTATCTGCTTGCAGTAGCCCTCAGTCGGCCTGATTAACAAAGCCTTGGGTCCTGAGTCGTCTGCTGTCTCATCTTCCATGACGTCAGGTAGTCTGGGGTATAAAGCATGCAGCTAACACCATTTTATAAGTTCTTCTTGCCCCAGATGTCAGGTGCCCCCATAATGGGAAGCAATTATATACAAGGTTACACCTCCAACAAAAAGCAAATACACCAGAAAGCTTTAAGCATAGTAAACAAAAATAGAGGTATAGACAACAAAAGTCAGGTGGGCTGGAGGGAGGGTAACCAGGATTACAACAGTGAATACACTCAAACATCTACATTTATGGTAAGTGTACACAACTGTACTATGTTCTTCGTGTTTCACTGTTGCAGTCATCACATTTGGGTAGATTCCCAAACCTAAGGATGGGAGGATGCAAATAGATAGCATTAGGACCAGCTATAAAACCCTGCAGGACTGCAGTGGCAAAGCCAGCTCTGGATTTAGAAAAAATTGGCAAGCGGTAATGCTTGGTGAAAGTATGTACAGAACTCCAGGGTAGTAGCTTCTAAGATGTCGTTGGTAGGGACACCTCTGAGAAAGGCTACTGTAGAGGTAGATGCAACCCTGGCTGAATGCGGTCTTAACCCCTGTGCGGTAGGTTTTCCATGGTGCTTATAGTAGAAATTAATGCAATGTCCAATCCACTTAGAAAGGGTTTGCTTTGAAATAGCTTTCCCCTCTGCCCCTGCAGCAAATGCAACCAGCAGCTGTTCAGATTTCCTGAGAGGTTAAGTCCTGTCCAAGTAAAATCTATCTAGTCTGTGCACGTCCAAGGGGTGCAGTATTCGTTCCCCTTTGTTCTGTGGATTAGAAAAGAAAGTTGGCAAATGAATGGACTGATCAAGGGCCACACTGGATACCACCTTGGGCATGAAGGAGGAATTGGTCCTGAGGGACACCCTGTCCACGTGAGAGATGATGAAAGGCTCCACAGCCATGAGGGTCTGTAATTCAGAAACCCTTTTTGCTGAAGTGATGGCTAGAAGGAAAGCTGTTTTCCAAGAAAGGAATTTCAACTCTGCACTTACAGCTGGCTCGAAGGGAGGTAGAGTGAGCTTTTCCAATATAAAATAAAGGTTCCAGGCTGGAGTAAGGTCTCTCCTGGGTGGTCTTAAGTTTTTGGCCCCTCTGAGGAATTGCTTCAGCAGTGGATGAAGGGGTGGTTCTGTATTGTAATGAGCTGAAATGGCTGAGGCATGAATTTTGATGGAGGAAAAGGAAAGGCCCTTTTTGAAGCATCTCAGTTAAGCATTGAAGAATCTGAGGTAAATTGGGCACTGCTGTGACCATCCCATGAGTTTGGCTCCAAGAACAGAATCTTTTCCATTTTTCAGCATAGGATTTTCTAGTACTAGGCCTCCTTGCCTCCAGAATGACATCCATCACTTGCTTACTGAGGGATGGTAACGGAGGGATCAGGTTAATTAGCAAGGCTGCCAGGTTGAGGGTTTGAAGCTGTGGGTGCAGAATCTGGCCCTCCTGCTGAGACATCAGAGCAGGAGTCTGAGGCAGGTGTCGTGGTGCCAGCAGTGACACACTGCGCAAGAGGGGGTACCAGTGTTGGCGTGGCCAGTCTGGTGCAAACAGTACTGTCCTTGGCTTGTCCTGTTTGAACTTTAGTATTTTTTCCAGGTGAAGGACAGGCCACCCACTTTCCAAGCTTGTTTGTGGGGAGTCCTTATGCAGAATTTGTCCAATTGATAGTTCTGGGGGGGAAGGCAAGCAGATCCATCTCTGGGCCCCCCCCCCTTTGTTTCTCAACATGATGAATATAGTACAGTTTTGTACCTACCATAAATGTAGATGTCCGATAGATATGCAACTGCAGTCATAACATATGGGTTGTCCTGCCTCAGGCAGCCCTCGGTCGGCTGGATTCCAAAGTCTGGGTCCGGCGTCGGCTGGTGTCGCCTCCTCTCCGATGTCAGAACGGCTGGAGTATAAAGGCATCGGCCGACGCCATCTTCTTCAGTGTTTCTTGCCCCAGATGCCAGATGCAAGATGCCCTCCTAGGAAGGCTAAATTTGGTGAATGGATAAACAATTCCAGACATACACAACAGTAATAAACAGATACACCATAGGAGATACCCCCAGCTAATAGGAATAGGGGGAGTGGACCCATACAGAAGGTTGCAGAGGGGTAGGAGGGTGGGAAAATCCGACTGCAGTTGCATATCTATCGGACATCTACATTTATGGTAGGTACAAAACTGTACTATGTCCTTCAAGAATGCAACTGCAGTCATTACATATGGGTTGAATACCATAGCCAATCTGGGGGTGGATGGAACTAAGAAAGTGATGGTGTAGCTAAAATGCCCTGCAGGACTGCCGAAGCAAAGCCTGCTCGGGATCTGGAGTATAAAGGCAGGTTGTAGTGCTTGGTAAATGTATGCACGGAGCTCCATGTAGCAGCCTCTAGAATGTCCTTTGTAGCCACTACTCTTAGGAAAGCTGTGGATGTGGCTATAGCTCTGGTGGAGTGTGGCCTAATATTGGCTGGCACACTTTTTCCATGAAAAGAATAGCAGAATCTGATGCAGTGTCCAATCCATTTGGAAATTGTTTGTTTGGAGATTGCTTTTCCTTGTACTCCAGCAGCATAGGCTACAAGCAGTTGGTCAGACTTTCTGGTGGCTTTAGTTCTGTCCAAGTAGTAGCGTAGTTGCCTGTGTATGTCCAAAGTATACAGCAGTGCTTCCCCCCTGTTTTGAGGATTGGGGAAGAAAGTAGGCAGGTGAATGGCTTGATTTAGAGACACCCTGGAAATTACTTTTGGCATGAATGAAGGACTGGTTCTTAGAGAGACTCTGTCCTGATGAAAAAATGAGAAAAGGAGGTACTGCCATGAATGCCTGTATCTCCGAGACTCTTCTTGCTGATGTGACTGCCAATAGGAAAACCGTTTTCCATGAGAGAAATTGCATTTCTGAAGTTGCTGCTGGTTCAAAGGGAGGAAGAGTTAATTTTTCCAAAACGAAATTGAGGTCCCATGCAGGTACTGACGGTTTCCTGGGAGGTTTGATATTCTTTATCCCTCTTAGGAACTGTCTTAGCAAAGGATGCGAAAACACAGGTGGATCACAATTGTATTTTGCTGAGATTGCTGAGGCATGAATCTTTATGGAAGAATATGAGAGACCAGTATGAGACATTTCTGCCAAGTATTCCAATATCTGAGGTATACTCAATACTGTTGTATCCTGATCCCTGTTAGCATTCCAGATGATGAATCTCTTCCACTTGGCTGAATAGGTTTTTCTGGTGGAAGGTCTGCATGCTTCCAGTAAGATCTCTTGAACTTTTTTGGAAAGAGAGATATCGGAAGGAGTTATGGTAACCTCCAGGCTGTCAGATGCAATGTTTTCAGGTTTTGATGAACAGTCCTGTAATCGTGTTGTGTTAGAAGCAGAGGCCATAGTGGCAGAGGCCACGGTTTGGTCCGAGTTATGCTCAACAGCAATGGGTACCAGTGCTGCCTTGGCCAGTCTGGAGCTATCAAAATGCCTGATGGTTGTTCTGCTTTGATCTTCAGTATCACCTTGGTCAGCAGTGGTAGAGGAGGGAATGCATAAATTGTTAGGGAATTCCAGCTGAAGGAGAGAGCATCTGTTTTCCAGGCTAGAGGATGGTGGGCCCTTGTACAGAACTTTTCCAGGTGATGATTCATGTGAGAAGCAAAGAGATCTATGTCCGGTCTTCCCCATGTCCTTGTTATTTGTGAGAAAATGTGAGGATGCAGCATCCATTCGTGTGGATCCAAGAAATTTCTGCTCAGCTTGTCTGCCAGTACATTGTCCTTGCCTGGCACAAACTGGGATTGCAGATGTATCTTCAGACTTAGGGATTTTTCCCAGAGAATCATTGTTAGTCTGCAGAGGGGATAAGAATGAGTGCCTCCCTGCTTGTTTATATACCACATAACAGTGGTGTTGTCTGTCCTTATAAGCAAATGTCCTTGTTGAAGTGATTTTTCAAAAGACTCGATTGCATGTATCACTGCCAACATCTCTTTTTGGTTTATGTGCAGATGCCTTTCCCTTGGTGTCCACTGACCTTGAATGCATCTGCCCTCCATGTGCGCCCCCCATCCATGGTCTGAGGCGTCTGTTGTAATCATTTGATCTGCTTGAGGTTTGTTGAAAGACATGCCTTTGTTTAACTGACTTGTTTGAGCCCACCACAAAAATTCTCTTTGTAGACATGGAATGAGTGGGATTACGTTCTCTAGGCTTTGGCTGTGTTGGGACCATAAGCTTTTTAAGTACCATTGCAGCTTTCTCATATGAAGTCTTGCCAAAGGTATCAGAAGAATGCAATATGCCATGAACCCCAGGGCCTGCAGGATTTTCCTTGTAGTCAGCTGGGAGAGCCTTGCTAGGCCTTTGAAGTACTCTGGTAACTGCTGTTGTTTTTCCTCTGTGAGATAAGCCATTTGTGTTTTTGTGTCCAGTTTGGCTCCTAGGAAAATAATCTGTTGGGATGGCAGAAGTCTTGATTTCTGAATGTTGACTGTGTATCCCAAGGCCTGTAGTAATTGAATGACATAGTCCAAGTTTGCTATTAATGTTTTGTTTGTTGTCTGCTTGTATGAGGCCGTCGTCCAGGTAGGGGTATATTTGAATCCCCTGGAGTCTGCAGTGTGCCACTACTGATGCCAGGCATTTCGTGAACACTCTGGGTGCAGTAGATAAGCCAAACGGCAATGCTGAGAATTGATAATGCTCTGTCCCTGCAAGAAATCTGAGGTATCTTCTGCAGCTTTGTCTGATTGGGACATGCAGGTATGCCTCCTTGAGGTCCAGAGTGACCAGCCAAGACCCCTTGTCCAGCATGGGAAGGAGTTGCTGCAACGTCAGCATTTTGAACTTTGGCACAATGAGATAAGTATTTAGAGTAGACAAGTCCAGTATAGGCCTCCATTTGTTTTCCTTTCTTGGAACAAGGAACAGTCTTGAATAAAATCCCTGGCCTTGTTCCTGTAGAGGGACCTTTTCTATTGCTTTTATATTTAACAGCTTTGAAACTTGAATGAGTGCCTCTGCCCTTTGATGAAGTGGCAGGTTTGGTATGCCTTGTCTTATTGGTAAAGTATGGAAGTGGAATCTGTAACCTTTGTCTATTAAATCCAGAATCCAGTTGTCCTTGGTTAAGATATGCCAGTTTTTTGAGAATAAGGATAATTTCCCGCCCAAAGGTGCTTCTCTTTGAACCCTTGTAGGCGGTATGAAAGTCAAGTCATTGTGGTTGCCCTTGTGGTGCAGCTGGACTGCCTGCGCCGCCACTTTGACTTGGTGGTTGCCATTGGCGGCCCCTGTAGGAGCCTCGGTATTGCCCTCTACCTCGGGCACGCCTGTTTTTTCCCCTTTGAAACTTGTCAGTGTCTGGAAAGGACCAATTCTTTGAAGGCCAATTCCTGCTGAATCTGGGAGGCTGAACCTGGAGGAAATCTTTGACTGTCTGTACTGACTTAGCTTTTTCCTCAATGGACTTCAACACATCTTGTGCATTAGCACCAAAAAGCTTCTGTTTTTCCAGAGGTGCATCAAGTAACTTTACTTTAACATGGTCTGGCAGTGACTGTTCTTTTAACCAAGCATGTCTACGCGTAACAGCCCCAGTCATAGCTGCCCTACATGAAGCCTCCAATGCATCATAACCACACTGAAGAAAATGATTGCTAACCTGCTGAGTGTTATGTACTAGATCCTGCATTGCCTTTCTATCAATAGGCTCAGGAGAGGCTATCTTTTTCTGTAAATCATCCAGTAAAAAATCCTGGTACTGAAACATATGAAAAAGGCAGTTAAGTGACCTCATGGCCAGGGTGGTAGAGGTATAAACTTTTTTACCCCATCTCTCCAGGGACCTAGCTTCCCTATCCGCTGGCAGTGGATTCTTGGCTGTGGAAGTAGCCACTCCCTTGGGGCCCTGTGAAATAGTTTCTAGATCCACAGAATGGGCCTTAAAGAGATGTCTGTGGGTGTCAGGGACCCTATAACATCTGTCTGGCTTGACAGGAGCAGGAGGGAGAGAATCAGGGTTAGCACTGGAGTCGGAGAAAACATCATCCAGGACATCCATAACTGGAGGGATAGCTAAAGGTCTGTGCTGGGGAAGCTTGAGGAAGGTACGTAGTCTTTTCCTAGAATCAGAGAATTCCTGACCCTGCCATTTAAAATGCTCCCTCATAGAGTGTAGGACTTCACTGAACGAAAAATCCTCTGGAGGAGAGGCAGAGGGAATTGATTCCTCAGCATCAGAGTCCTCATAGGCTTGGAAGGATTCTTCTTGGGTATCTGAATGCTCAGAATCCCCAGAGGCTTCATCTGAAGAGAGGTTGTCGGCCTGCTCAGGTCTGGGCCTTTTCTCTGCAGGCGGCTGAGAACCTCTGTCTGGATGAGGGTGAGACCCCCTGATAAGAGAAATAAGATCTGCAGCAAGAGACATGATCTGTTTATCAGAAGAAGGGGCCTGGGCAGTAGGTTTAGGATGGGCCTTGGCCTGGCTGGTGGCCTTAGCACGTGCAAAGGCCTTGATGGACATGGATACAGGAGGCCTAGCTGCCCCACGTGCAGGAGTAACCTTGTCCACAGGAATGGTGTCGGGTAGATCCAGAACTTCGGTTTCTGGAGGAAAATCAACAACCGGCACCGGTGTAGACTCCGAGACCGAAGGACATGTTAACACTGTGTCGTCGGCCTGGAGCGGTTGAATTACCGCTTCCGAAGGGACCGAAACACTCGCGGAGGGTTTAGGAGGAGTATCGGTGGAGGACGCGGGCCGAGGATGTCGGTCCCGGTCCTTTCGTTTTTTGGTAGATTGAGATGTTGGTTGTTCCGACGGCATGATATAAGCGAAAGATTCACCGAAAAGGTCTTTGGCAAATTCTGCCCGGCGCCTGAGAGTGCGCTTATTAAAGCAAGCACAGGCAGCACAGGCCGAGATGTCGTGGTCTGGGCCCAGGCAAGGGAGGCAATAAGAATGGAAGTCCTTATGAGGTATTTGTTTACCACAAGACAAACAATTATTAACTTTCTCAATTTGTTCTGACATCGGCTGAGGCAAGAAAAATGTTCTAGCGGGCACGTAGCTTTTAGATGACTTCGTACTGAAAACACAGGAGCTGACCGACCGGCACTTGCGAACTGCTTCTGCTTCGGGCACCGCGCGGCAAGAAAGACTGAAGAAGATGGCGTCGGCCGATGCCTTTATACTCCAGCCGTTCTGACGTCGGAGAGGAGGCGAAACCAGCAGACGCCGGACCCAGACTTTGGAATCCGGCCGACCGAGGGCTGCCTGAGGCAGGACAACCCATATGTTATGACTGCAGTTGCATTCTTGAAGGACATCTTCGGTTCCAATTTCCACTCATGTGGGTCCATGAGATTTCTACTTAGGTCATCTGCCAGTGTATTTAGCTTTCCTGGCAGGAATTGAGCCTGTAAGTGCACTTGGTAGCTCAAGACTGACCGTGTTCCACAGAACCATAGCTAGCCTGCAAAGAGGGTATGAGTGGGTTTCCCCCCTGCTTGTTTATGTACACCATAACAGTGGTGTTGTCCGTCTTTACCAATAATTGTCCTGGAAGAATGTGGTCCTTGAAGGCTGTCAGAGCACATTGTACAGCTAACATTTCTTTTTGACTGATATGCAGGTGCATTGGACTTGGGTTCCATTTGCCCTGAATGCACTGCCCTGCCAAGTGAGCCCCCCAAGCATAGTCTGATACGTCTGTTGTTAGGGTTTGGGCGGCAGGGGGTAGAGTGAATGGCAGTCCCTTGTTGTGGTGGCAGGCCTCTGCCCACCAAAGGAACTCCATCTGTAGACAGGTTACAGTAGGAATCATGGATTCTAGATCCTGAGAATGTTGAGATCATAGGCTTTTTAGATACCATTGTAGTTTCCTCATATGCAGTCTTGCATATGGAATTAGAAGAATGCAGGAGGCCATGAACCCCAAGGCTTGTAGTATTTTGTCTTACATATAGCAGGGTTTTTGTGGCCATAAGTTTGAGGTAAGGTGTCAAATGAACTTGTTTCTCTGGTGTGAGGGGAAACCATCTGGGAAGTGTGTTCAAGCTTGCTCCCAGGAATACAATTTGTTGGCAGGGTACCAGATGTGATTTCTTTTCGTTTATGATGTACCCCAGAGAAATTAGCACTTTTTGTACAAACGCCAGATGATTCAATAATATGCCCTGGCTTTCTGCCTGAATTAGACAACTGTCCGGGTATGGGTATATTTGAATATTTCTTTGCCTGCAAAATGCAATGACAGGAGCTAGGCACTTTGTGAATACCCTGGGCGCGGTAGATAAGCCAAAGGGCAGTGCAGAGAACTGATAGTGCATGAAGCCTGCTTTGAAGCATATGTATCTTCTGCAAGATTCCCTGATTGGGATGTGCAGGTAGGCTTCTTTTAAATCCAGTGTTGCCAGCCAGGCATCCTTGCCTAGCATAAGAAACAACTGGTGAAGAGTTTGCATCTTGAATCTTGGGATCACCAAAAAAAGTTTAGGATAGAGAGATCCAGGATAGGACGCCAGAAGTGGTCTTTTCTGGGCATCAGAAAAAGTCTCGAGTAGAAACCTTGTCCCCTTTCCTCTTCTGGGACAGTTTGAATAGCCCTTATTCTTAAGGGAGAGAGAACTTGCTTTGGAGCCTCTGCCCACTGATTTAGGGGTAGATCTGGCCAACCGTTTGGGGTTGGTAACGTGTGGAAGTGAAATATGTATCCTTGGGAAACTACATTTAAAACCCATTTGTCCTGGGTAATGAGTTCCCAGTTTTTTGCCTGCAGACCAATCTTTCCCCCTAAAGGAGCAGTCAGTTGAGAAGTGCTTGAAAGTTTTAAAGTTAAATCATTGAGAGAGTTTACCATGGGGGGGGCTTACTACTCCCTGCTTTAGAAGTGGGAGCCCCCCACTGCTTAGTCCTGTGCGCACCTTGGGACTGAAGCCTGAATGTTCTGCTGGGTATGGAGTGAGAAGGCCTGGAAGAGGCAGGAAAGGACCAATTCTTAGAAGGCCAATGTCTACTAAATCTTAGAGGCTGCACTTGCAGTAAATCTTTTAACAGTTTGCATAGATTTAGCCTTTTCCTCCATCTTTTTAAGCACTTCTGCTTTGTTGCCAAACAGGGGTCCCGGTTTAAAGGAGCATCCAACAATTTAGCCTTAACATGATCCAGCAAAGATTGCTCCTTAAGCCAAGCATGCCTTCTAAGTACAGACCCAGTAACAGCTGCCCTGCAAGATGCCTCTAGTGAATCAAAACCACATTGCAAAGTACGTTTTCCAACTTGTTCAGCAGAATGCATTAAATCCTTATTGTCAACACAGTCAGGAATCAACATTTTCTGTATAAGCAATCCAATAATGTGCTGCTGATACTTTAGCATATGAAAAAGGCAATTTAAGGCCCTAATGGCCAAGGTTGCAGAAGTGCATACCTTCTTATCCCATTTATCCAGCACCCTGGAATCTCTATCACAGGGGGTAGGATTTTTGGCAGTTGTAGCCTTTATGCCCTTGGGTCCCTGTGAAATTGTCTCAGGATCTGCAGTAGGATTTTTAAAAGGAACTTGTGAGAGTCAGGAACCCTGTAATATCTATCTGGTTTTCTGGGAGCAGGAGGTAAGGAGTCAGGGGCCAAGCTAGACTCCATAAAGGCATCATCAACAATGTCCAGTACAGGGGGGGGATAGCTAAAGGCCTGTGTTGGGGCAGAAGTAAGAAATCCCTAAGCCTCTTTTTAGAATCAGAGTAATCCTGGCTTTCCTAGTGGAAATGCTCCCTAAGGAGTATGCAAGGTTTCACCAAAAGAGAAATCCTCTGGCGGGAAGCAGTGGGAATTGAGTCCTCTGCATCAGAATCCTCATAGGTAGATAAGGGTAAATCCTGGTCATCAGAAGAAACAGAAATTTCAGAATCCTGATCAGAAGAATCGTAGCCAAATTCAGTCCTAGGTCTCTTTGAAGGGGAAGGTTGACTTCCCCTGATTAAAGTAATAAGGTCTTCAGCCATTCTTATCATTAGCTTTTTAGGCATAGAGGCCTGACCATGTGGCCAGGGAGTCTGTTTTCTAGGCATGGATTGAGTTTTAGGCCTTAAAGAAGAAGATGGCATCTGTTAAATATGCAAGTCAGTAGGTCTAAATACACCCTCCGAAGCCGGTGCCTGCACAGCGGCTCCGGACCCATCCAAGGTAGAGACATCCGCAGGTTCCACAGACTCCGAATGGGTCTCAGTAGAGGCCTGCAAATCTGAAGTAGCAGGTATCAGGGGCTGCGAAAGCACCAGAGTACCGGTGAACTGGCAACTAGCTTAGGACAAGCATCGTCAACAGCTTTGGACCTAAGCGGCCTGTCTCTGTCTTTATCTTTGTGTTTTTTCGGAATGTCGAGAGCCGGGTGGTATACTGAAGCCATATCTGGATAACTGACCAGAGTACCAAAATATTTAGAAACATAAATATACAGACAATGAATAGTTCATTGTTTAAATAAGGCACAAAACCGACAGCGAGGTACATCATGGTCAGGGCCTAGGCAAGGAATACAGTACTAATGAAAATCTTTATGAGGTATTTGATTTCCACAAGAAATACAACTATTGACTTTTTCTGACATCGGTTAAGAGCAAGAAAATGTTTCCCCAATGGGGTACTTAGTTTTAGTGTAAGACTTCGGTTCTGAAACTTGAAAACAAAAATTTCAGGAGTTGGCCGACCAGCACTTGCAAACTGCTTCGGGCATGGCAAGAAAGACTGATAAAATGGTGTCTGCTGCATGCTTTATACCCCTGACTACCTAACGTCATGGAAGATGAGACAGCAGCCGACGCAGGACCCAAGATTTTGTTAATCAGGCCGACTGAGGGCTACTGCAAGCAGATAACCCAAATGTGATGACTGCAACAGTGAAACATGAAGAACATCCCAAGGCTTTTGTATACTGGCCAGACGTCAGGTTACTCGAGGCAGGGAATCCCAGATGCAAGGAACAGTGCAGCACGTGAATGGAAGGACATCTAATGTTACTCTGAATACCCATAATGTCCATCTGGTAATACATCTCTGCATCTTCAAGACCCATTAGGACAGACACCTTAGCTGCCACCTAATGGAGGTACCCCAAGAAAAGTATACTCTTATTCTAACAATCTTAAGCAGACTTGAGTATGTATTTGACTAGATTTGAGGCATAAACAGCACAGGACAAGTAATGAAAAAAAAAAAATAAACTAACCTTGGAAATACCAAACATGAAAGCACATCTGTAAGCATGCTGAACAGAAGAAGATTTGGAAGGAAAATACGTAGACAGGCAGCGAATGACTCAGACTAACTCAGGATGAAAATAACTAATCGGACAGTAAAGGGACTAAAGAGAATAGAGCTATATCACATCAGTCAAAACAAGACATGCCCATCAGAAAAAAAAATCTCAAAAGAAACAAAACATAAAGAAGCATAAAACTCATAAGTTCATACACGGGAAGAAGTCTCCATGGTTCCCAGGCTGGATGTTTCACATCAGGTAGGAAGGACACAGATTTACGCAACACACAACCCATTCCTTACAAATAACAGGTGACAGATCAAGAACACTGAAAATGGACAGCATGCCAGGAGGCCACATTACACAAGATACAGGCAAATTAATACTGCATTTTCTTAAAATGACTGCTATAATCAGGAGTGGAAGCAGAATTCTATGTAACAGCAGAAAAAATAAAAGGCAAGTAAGCCACCCTCTTGTGTCTATGACTAACATTACCTAGAGTAGGAATACAACACTAACCAAATACACAATGCAGCCATAGAAGAACAAGCTGACCCTTCTGCTCCCATGACTAACTAGTGGCACTACCTAGGAACACAACACTAACCAATTACACAATGCAGCCACAGAACAAGCGGACCCTTCTGTGCCCATGACTAACTAGTAACACTACCTAGGAATACAATACTAACCAGTTACACAATGCAGCCACAGAAGAACAAGCTGACCCTTCTGTGCTCATGACTAACCTGCAACACTACCCAGCAGTAGCAAAGTTAGCCAGTCTATAACTATGACTATTATCTACTACAGTACGAGTGCAATAAGCTAAACCATTCTGAGTCTATGACTAGCTACTAACATCACTCAATAAAAAAATAGGCTGATCTCAATGTGCTTATGACTAACCAGTAACACTACCTAGTAGGATTAGAATTAGCGGATACCTCTGTGTCTCCTACTATTAACTGTACTTGGACTACAGTATGTTAACCTCTCTGTGCCTATGAGTAGCTACTAACAGTAACCAACAGGAGAAGAATCAGTTGACCCCTATGTGTCTACAACTAACTAGTAACACTAACCAATAGGAAGAGAATGATCCAACCCCTCTCTGCCCAAGTCTAAGTGCTAACCAAACAAGTAATAGAATATGCTAATCCCTCTCTGCCATGACTAACAAATGGGAGTAGAAAGAACTAGCCCCATATATAGAGTCTATTCAAGTGATACAACTATCATTTTATCTAATCTAAATAGGTCTAAAAAAGTGATCTAATCACAGATGTACTAACGGTATTCTCTAGTACAATTTACCAGTTACAACTCTGATAAAAAGAAAGTTAATGATTCTTATAAATGGTATTAGTTTTTCATAGATTTGTAAACAATACTGCAGTTTGCTTTATCAGTGTGTTGGATTGTGTGAGCTGGTGCTGTGCTTCCAGTGCTTCTGCCCTTCCTTTGACTATAGTGTGACAGTGGAGTTGTACATAAAAGCCTCAACAATGGGTCCATACAAAAAAATACAGCTTTTCTTTAACATTTTTCAAATATACTGACTTTGGATAAAGTGTATTTAAATTAAATGCTCAGATTTATTATATCAAAACTTGTATCTCCCCTCGCGACACACACACACACACATATATATTTATATATATATATACAGGTTCTATTATTTAGGAGTAAATTATGTTACAGTGAAACTAAGACCATCAGCTATACCATATGCCTAGCATTTCTCTTTCTTTGCAGTTCTGCTATCTTGAATTTAATAGATTTCATTTTTGGAGGTACATCACAGTCCCAAAATAAAAACATTATAAATGTAAAATTGTACAGGGATTGCATTTTCTTAGTTAATTTAAAAAATGATGTTTAGATTTCTGTGCTTGTACATTAAGTTCCTGACTTCAGTGTCCCGATTTTTATGATGCATATTAATGGGGTCTACTTCATAACATTGAAATTTCATAATGTTGAATTTCATAACACTGAGACCAAAACATCTAAATCCAAAAACATTGAAAACCCAAAACATTGAAAACTTTGAACATTGAAAACTACAATGCATATGTAAATAACATCCTCTCTACCTACACCACCTAACAAACACACTTTCTACTACTTTTCTGCAGTGGAAAAAAGTTAATTTCCTAACCTCACTGTACGAGTTAGGAAATTAACTTTTTTCCACTGTAGTGTGATCTTGGAGTTGGTATATTTAATTTACGGGGGGTGTTTGGGCAGAGCCCCCCCCCCACATGGGGTGTGCAAGGGAGGGCTTGCTCCCTGCAGAAACGTAGTAGACAGTGTGTTTGTTAGTTAGGTGGTGTTGCAAGTGGAGGTGATATTTACTTGTGCACTGTAGTTTTCAATGTTATGAAGCACACTTTCAGTGTTATGAGTTTTCAATGTTTTGGGTTTTTGGTGTTTTGAATTTTTGATGTTATGGTTTCAATATTATGAAATTCAACGTTAAGAAATTTCAGTGCTATGAAGTAGACCCGTATTTATGAGAGATCACAAAAGCAATGGAAATGCTTTTTGTTAGAAGTTATTTGAAATATTTGTTTAAGTTTGTAGTAAGGCAGTACATATGTTTTGGTGTAAAGGGGGTAGTCTATTCTGTACTGTGGCTTCTGGATTTATTTTTTCTTTTGTTGGATCATTTCAGTTTTCAATTTTTATAACCACAAATGTAAAGCTTTTGTTTACATTTGCGATATTTTTTCTCAATTATTTGCTTTTTGATGTACAGGATAATAGATGTAATTGCTTGATTTTTTTTTTTTTGTATTTCGATCAATTACATCTGTGATCTTTCATTATCTCAATGGGTACTATTCATTCAGTGGAGTCGAACAGAATCACAACTGGTCGATGAGAGAAGAAGCAGCAGCCACATCTGGTGGAATACTCAGAACATTTATTGGGAAGAGTTAAATTAGACACAGAAATGTAGTAGTTAAATTTTGAAGCTGAATCATTAGTATCAGTTTAAGCTAGCTGATTTTTCTCAAATGTCTGTCATTGTTTGTGCTAGGTTTGTTCTACATTTTGTACAATTAGTGACGTTCCTTTAAAGAAAATCTCCACCCTAGAAGTAAAAATCTGATTTTTTTCACTCTGTTTCCTGACCTATTTTAACACCTCAAAATCACTCTAAACGCTTGCATTTATAATTTTAACCTGTTTTCTACAACATGGCTACCAATGGGCCTTGATGTATCAACATGATCTTGTTCTCCCTCAACCCTTTCTCTTTCCCATAACTCATGCCGGACATAAGGAAGTGACCTTGAATTCCCATGCCACTGGCATATAATGGGATGTGAGAGGGTCACTGTTATTTTCTTCATCGTCTGTAAAAGGACTGCTTCTTTCCCGTCTCTAATCACCCTCATTTACGTTTGGCTCAGACCTTTTTTTACTGTCGCCTCATAGCAAGACGTTGTCCCGTTCGATTCTCAGCTAGAGCGTCTTTTGTGTGGAGGCATACGTGAATGGGGCGTGCCTTCGTTGAAGGTTGTGCGTCAGGGCTGGTAACCCGGTACGTACAAATCCACTACCAATCATTAGCAGACCGGAGTTCCGCTGTGGCAACCCCTAACCGGGAAAAGCCGAAAGACACAAAGACTTATAAGCTATCCGGTTACAGCCAGAAAAGTAACTAAATTGCAGGCCTCTGTTCAGGGTTTATCCTTTTAGATCATGAAGAGAGTCCGTGTAAGAATTTTAACCAGAAAGTGCAATGACTCACTGATCTGATGCATCTAACTCTTCTGACCTCAAAAAATTCTCACATGGAATTAACTTTGTGCGAGTTGGCAACTAATAAATAAAGCCTCCAATATGTTTACTTAATAAAGGAAAGACTCGTCTGGCTAAGTATATGGACACAAACATCAAATTTAAAAGCTCAGCTAATACAAGATCTCCACAACCTTTGCTCCGGCATTCACTTCATTCAATGAGCATTCTTTCTCATGACTGATGTACTAGACTGCAACACAGATGTCTCCACCAGTCTGCAAAACTGAAACAACTCCCCATAGGAAGACAGTCCCTAAACATACAGAGGAGGTAACCTTACTATCAAATAAATAAAGAGCAAGCACAAACAAACACGACAAATGTTTTTGTGTTCACCAAAGCACATTTCCTCACTCAGCATTTCGCACCTAGAGAAAATAAGAAGCCAAGGACCCAGAATAGCAGTCTCTTCTTGCCAGTGGTAGGGCAAGAGATGGATAAAGGGACAGAACAAGGCCATTACCTGTGCCACCATGGTAACTACCTTTACATGGACTGAGGCTATGGGTATATTAGTTATTCCTTGCTGGAGATGGTGCTATGAAGCAATGCCAATGCCACTTCTATTAAAAAAAAAAAAAATACGTAATTCAGGTTAGGCTAACTAAAGGAATGGAGGAAAAGTACAGTTGTGTAACACTTACCATAAATGTAGATGTTCAAGTGTATTCACTGTTGCAGTCATGCCTGCAGGTAGCCCTCAGCCGGCCTGAATACCAGAGTCTTGGGATTTCTGCATCAGATGCGGTCGCTTCTTCCATGACATCAGGTCATCAGGGTATAAAACATGCAGCCGATGCCATTACATCAGTTTTTCTTGCCCCAGATGTCAGGTGTGCCCAAAATGGGAAGCAATTATATGGTGTGGAACACCCCCAGCAAAAAGCAAATACATATAGTATAAGATATGTCAAACCAAAAAGGATAGGTGAAAGCAAAGACAATCAGGGGGCTGGAGGGAGGGTAACCAGGACTACAACAGTGAATACACTCGAACATCTACATTTATGGTAAGTGTACATAACTGCACTATGTTCATTTTTCACTGTTGCAGTCATCACATTTGGGTTGATTCCCAAAGCTAAGGAAGGGTGGAGGTAGTTTAAGAAGCATTAGGCCTGGCAATCCGGCCCTGTAAGACTGCTGTGGCAAATCCAGCTCTGGATTTAGAAAAGATAGGAAAGTGGCAATGCTTGCTGAAAGTGTGTAGAGAGCTCCAGGTTGCAGCTTCCAGGATGTCCCTGGTAGGGACTCCTCTGAGAAATGCAACAGAGGTAGATGTAGCCCTAGTGGAATGTGTTTTTACCCCCTGTGGGGTAGGTTTTCCATGGTGCTTGTAGCAGAAATGGATGCAGTGTGCCATCCATTTAGATATGGTTCGCTTTGAAATGACCTTCCCCTCTGCCGCCGCAGCAAAGCTGACTAGCAACTGGTCAGATTTTGAGAGGCTTAGTCCTGTCCAAATAGAATCTAAGCAGTCTGTGCACACCTAGAGAATGCAGTATCCCTTCCCCTTTATTTTGAGGATTGGGGAAAAAAGTAGGCAAATGAATGGACTGGTTTAAAGCCACACTAGACACCACATTGGGCATAAAAGATGGGTTAAGTCCTGAGTGAAACCCTGTCCACATGGAAGATAATGATGGGTTCCACTGTCATAAGGGCCTGCAGTTCAGACACTTTTCTTGCTGAAATAACGGCTAGAAGTAAAGCTGTTTTCCATGAGAGGAATTTCAACTCTGCTGTAGCAGCTGGTTCAAAGGGGGGAAGTGTAAGTTTTTCCAATACAAAGTTAAGGTCCCAGGCTGGAGTAATAGCTCTCCTGGGGTGGTCTTAAATTTTTGGCCCCTATAAGGAACTGTTTTACCAAAGGATGAGAGAAGAGGGGTGGCTCACTATTATAATGAGCTGAGATGGCAGAGGCATGAATCTCAATTGAAGAGAAGGATAGGCCCTTGTGGAGCATTTCTGTTAAGTAATCTAGTATACGCGGTAAGCTGGGCACAGTTCTGCCCATCCCTTGAGACTGGCTCCAAGAACAGTATCTTTTCCACTTTTCTGAATAGGATTTTCTAGTACTAGGCCTCCTTGCCTCAAGAATGACATCCAGCACCTGCTTACTGAGGGTTGCTAGAGGTGAATTCAGGGTATTAGCCAGGCTGCAAGGTTCAGGGTCTGAAGCTGAGGGTGCAGAATTTGGTCCCCCTGCTGGGACAGCAGGGAAGTGGTCTAAGGCAGATGCCATGGTTGTAGCACTGTCAGACTGTACAAAAGAGGATACCAGTGCTGGCGTGGCCAGTCTGGTACAATCAAGATTGTCCTTGGCTTGTCCTGTTTGATCTTTAGTAGAACCTTCGAGAGGAGAGGTAGAGGGGGAAAGTATAGACTGAGAAGCTTTTCCCAGGAAAAGGACAGGGTATCCACCTTCCAAGCTTGGCTGTGGGGATTTCTGGTGCAGTATTTGTTCACTTGATAGTTCTGAGGGGAAGCAAACAGGTCCACCTCTGGTGTCCCCATCTGTTCCCCAAAAGCTTGAATATTTTGGGTTCCAGTTTCCATTCGTGAGGGTCCATGAGATTTCTGCTTAAGTCGTCTGCCAGTGAATTTAGTTTGCCTGGCAGGAATTGAGCTTGTAGGTGCACTTGGTTGCTCAAGGCTGTGTTCCACAGAGGCATGGCTACTCTGCAGAGTGGGAAGGAATGCGTTCCCCCCTGCCTGTTTATGTACCACATAACTGTGGTGTTGTCTGTCTTTACCAATAGTTGTCCTGGAAGAATAAGGCCTTTGAAGGTTGTCAGAGCATTCTGTACAGCTAACATTTTCTTTTTGATTGATATGCAGGTGCATCTGCTTTGGGTTCCATTTGCCCTGAATGCACTGTCCTGCAATGTGAGCCCACCATGCATAGTCTGATGAGTCTGTTGTTAAGGTTTGGGCGGCAGGGGGTAGAGTGAAAGAGAGTCCCTTGTTGTGGCTGCAGGCTTCTGCCCACTAAATGAACTCTGCCCTTAGACACGGAATGATAGGAATTAGTGTTTCCAGGTTCTGAGAATGTTGACACCATAGACTTTTTAGATACCACTGAAGTTTCCTCATATGCAGTCTTGCATATGGAATTAACAGAATACAAGAGGCCATGAACCCCAGAACTTGCATTATTTTCCTTGCAGATAGCTGGGTTTTTGTGGCCAGTAGGTTGAAGTAAGTTGTCAAATAAGTTTGTTTCTCCGGATTGAGGAATGTCATCTGGGAAGTTGTGTTCAAGCTTGCTCCCAGGAATACAATATGTTGGCAGGGTACTAGGTGTGATTTCTTTTCGTTGATGGTGTACCCCAGTGAAGTTAGAAGTCTCTTTACAAATGCCAGGTGCTGTAGTAGCAAGTACTGACTTTCTGCCCGAATCAGGCAATCGTCCAAGTATGGGTAAATCTGAATACTTCTCTGCCTGCAAAAAGCAATGGCTGGATCTAGGCACTTTGTGAATACTCCGGGCACAGTAGATAAGCCAAAGGGAAGTGCAGACAACTGACAGTGCATAGAGCCTGCCCTGAAGCAAATGTATTTCCTGCAAGATTCTCTTATGGGGATGTGCAGGTAAGCTTCTTTTAAGTTTAGGGTTGCCAGCCAGGCACCCTTGGCTAGCATAGGAAGCAGCTGTTGGGAGAGTTAGCATTTTGAATTTTGGAACCACCAGAAAGGTGTTGAGACTAGATAAATCCAGGATAGGATGCCATGAGTTTTCTTTACTGGGAACTAGGAACAGTCTTGAATAAAAGCCTTGTCCCCTTTGTTCTGCTGAGACAGGTTGAATAGCCTTGATGCTGAGGAGAGAAAGTACTTGCTTTTGAGCCTCCGCCCAATGGTTTGGGGGAGGTCTGGCCATCCACTTAGGGTTGGGAGTGAGTGGAAGTGGAATCTGTATCCTAGGGAAACGATGTTTAAAACCCATTTGTCTTGGGTAATGTACTCCCAGTTTTTTGCATGCATGGTGAGTTTTCCTCCTAAAGGTGCAAGTGCACTTGAGCAAGGCTTGGGGAGTTGAGGATAAGTTGTGCAAGTTTACCACAGGGGGTGACTTACTACTCCCTGTTTTGGATGTGGGAGCACCCCACTGCTTAGATCTGTGCATAACCTGAGACTGAAGTCTTGGAGGTCTGCTGCCCCTGGGTTTGGACTGAGGAGGCCTGGAAGGGGCTGGAAAGGACCAGTTCTTTGAAGGCCAATGCCTTCTGAATCTAGGTGGTTGTACTTGTATGAAATCTTTAACAGTTTGCATAGATTTAGCTTTCTCCTCCATCCTTTTGAGAACTTCTTCTGCTTTATTGCCAAACAGGCGCTCTTGATTTAAGGGTGCAGCCAGTAATTTTGCTTTGACATGCTCTGGCAAGTTTTGTTCCTTAAGCCAAGCATGCCTTCTAAGAACAGACCCAGTGTCAGCAGCCCTACAAGATGCTTCTAAAGCATCAAAACACACTGCAAAGTACGTTTACCAACTTGGTCAGCAGAATGCATTAACGCTTGTAAATCTTTGTGTTCTGCACAGTCAGGAATCAACATCATTTTCTGATTAATTAGCCCCATAATATGCTGCTGATAATATGAAACTGGCAATTTAAAGCCCTAATGGCCAGGGTAGCAGAGGTGTATACCTTCTTACCCAATCTGTCTAAAGCTCTAAAATCCCTGTCAGAAGGGGTAGGATTCTTGGCAGTAGTAGCCTTAATGCCTTTTGGTTCTTGGGAAATGGTCTCTGGATCTGCAGTAGGATTCTTGAAAAGGAATTTGTGAGAAACAGGTACTCTACAGTACCTGCCAGGTTTCCTGGGAGCTGGAGGCAAAGTATCCAGGGTAAGGCTTGATTCCAAGAAAACATCATCTACAATCTCCAGAACAGGAAGGATAGCTAGAGGCCTGTGCTGAGGCAAGTTTAAAAATTCCCCGAGTCTCTTTTTGGACTGAGAGTAGTCCTGACTTTCCTAGCAGAAATGCTCCCCAAGGGTATGCAGGATTTCACCAAAAGAAAAATCTTCTGGAGGGGAAGCAGAGGGAATGGAATCCTCTATATCAGAATCCTCATAGGGAGATAAGGCTATGTCCTGGTAGTCAGAAGGAACAGAGATATCAGATTCCTGATCAGAATAATCAGAAAGGAAAATCAGTTCTAGGTCTCTTTGAGGGGGAAGACTGGTTTCCTCTAATTAAGGTAGTAAGGTCTTCAGCCATTATAATCATTTGTTTCTGAGGCCTGTGGGCCTGTGAATGTGCTTTGGTTGTCGGTTTCCTAGGCGTAATGCAAACTTTAGGCCCAAGAAATTCAGTATTTCTGGCTTGAAACAAAGTTATCTGTTTAATATGAAAATTGGAAGGCCTGAGTACTCACTCAGAAGCCGGTGCATGCACAGGGGCTCCAGACCCATCCAAGGTAGAGACATCCGCAGGTTCCATAGTCAAAGAAGCGTCTTGCAGCATACTGGACTCCGAATGGGTCTCAGTAGAGGCCTGCGAATCTGTAGAAACAGGCATCAGGGGCTGCAAAAGCACCTCACCGAGTACCAGCGGACTGGCGACTGGCTTAACAGTAGCGTCGTCGGCAGTTTTGGACCTATGCGGTCTGTCTCTGTCTTTATCCTTACTTTTTTCAGAAGATTGGTAGTCTGATGGCTTACCGACACCATTTCGGAGTAAGGAGATCAACAGCAAAAGTATTTAGCTACAAAAATTGCCTGACGACGGATGGTTCGGGCGTTGAACAAGGCACAAAACCGACAGGGAGGGACATCGTGATCTGGGCCTAAACAGGTGACGCAGTAAGAATGAATATTTCTGAGGTAGTTGCTTTCCACAGGCAAGACAATTATTCATTTTTTTCTGACATCGGTTACAGCAAGAAAAAAAGGATCCCCAATGGGGTACTGCTTTTAGAAGACTTCAGGTCTGAAACTCAAAAACGAAAATTTCAGGAGTCGGCCGACCGGCACTTGCAAACTGCTTCTGCTTCGGGCACCGCACGGCAAGAAAGACTGGATGTAATGGCGTCGGCTGCATGTTTTATACCCCTGACAACCAGACGTCATGAAAGAAGCGACAGCATCGGATGCAGAAATCCCAAGACTCTGGTATCCAGGCTGGCTGAGGGCTACCTGCAGGCAGATGACCCAAATGTGACGACTACAACAGCAAAACACAAAAAACATCAAGCAAGTGGGGCCGGTCCTTCAATGCCAATTAATTCAACTTGGGCTGGCATCACCTGCTCTATCATTGCATTTATATTAAAAAAAAAATGCTTGAATGGGGATAAAATAGCCAATCAGGAACCACCCATTCTCTTGTCATACTACAGGACATAACAGGCAAAGGAGAATGGGAAAATGTAAATCAGCAGATGCCTTGTATTAGCTAGACATACCTCTGCTGCAATCATTGTTAAAGAAAACTACAGCATGGCAGGGACATCACAGCCCTGACCTGGCAAAAATAAATAAATCAGGTTCTGTCCCAGACCATGTCTACAAGTACTACTTACTATGTAATTATAAAAGAAAATGCATTCTGCGAAGATGAACAGCAATTCCCATGTACATGTGGTACCTCTGTAACTCATTTTTCCTGGGGCACAAACAGCAGCAAAGCAGCATACCTGTCAGACTCTCAATAAATGCACCACACAGGAAATGACCAGGGGCATCACTGCTCAGAAGTCTGCCACAGCTCTCTAGACAGGCTGACTACAAAAAGCAGGATAAAGAATAAAGATCCATGTATACTGTAAAACTGTTCCCTCATCCACACTAAAGTTCTCAGCTCACAAGGTTCCATGTAAGAAACGGATCTAGAACGTCTTCTAGAATGAGAACAACTAAAGCCAAGTGGATACACAGGACTATAAACAAAGAGAGCTTCAATTCACAGCACTCAAGATAGTACAGCTTAAGCCAAAGGGGTGCTCAAGTGGCAGAATGAGAGAAAATTGGGGGGGGGTCCACAAATCAGAAAGCCCACCTAGTTAAACAGCAGCAAAAGGAAAGAGGACAGGAAACCGCAAACTAAGTAGGGGGGGTACCTGCTATAATACACATTTGTGAGGCATCAAAAATCACTAAGGGAACAAAAGAAAGGAAGACATTTGCCAACTATTACTATGAAGAACTAAGAAAAAGCACAAAGAGAAAAACCAAAAAAAAAAATAAAATCCAAGTTACATACTTTTTGTAACTGAAAGTTGTCTATTACAACAAAACTGCACCAGCCATGGTCGTTAATGTATCAGAATGCATATGTTGAAAAATAGATCTATAACTACCTGTAACACAATGTTTTACAGTAACTGTTACAAATGAAAAATTATGCTGTGATGCAATTTATACATTTAACTTCAGTCTTTGATAGGTTGTCTTTTCATTCTTCCCGGTTAGGGGTTGCCACAGCGGAACTCCGGTCCGTTAATGATTGGCAGTAGATTTTTTTATGGTGCCGAGTTGCCAGCCCGACGCCCAACCTTCAGCGAAGGCACGTCTTTCGGAGGCCACTCGACCGCGGGGAGGACATGCAGACTTCACACAGAAGGCATTCTAGCCGTGAATCGAACGGCAGAACCTCTTGCTGTGAGGCAACAACGCTACCGCTGTAGCGCCGTGGCTTACAACTTCAGTCTTTGATAGTGTCATACACAAAACACTGATCAACAAATTAGAACAGATAAGCATTGTTGTAATCCACTATGGACAGCTGCATGGCTTACAAATAGGACATGGCAAAAATCATACAGCAACTGGACAGGTGAAATTCTAGGTTACAGTCAGGATGTCCAACTGGGCTCTGTCGTAGACCCATACTTGTTAAGGATGCATCTTTCAGATCTATCTGTTTCATTCAAGGAGTTTTACAGTCTGTGTGTAAATGACTTGAAAATAAGTAAATGATCAAAGAAGCCTTAGTCAAACAGAATTATGGGTAAAGAAAGAAAGAAAGACCAGGTCGGCTGGAACAGCTTTAAATGACAGGCTAAGTTCCACACACGATAAAGACAGTACAACCAATATTACACTTGGGAACAATAATCTTTATGCAGCCTGCAGTCAAAATTGGGGACGGTACAAAACAGGAACTGGTTGGAGAAAACAGCCTACGGAAGTAGTTTTTAAAAGATAAGGGTTGCAGAGGACAATGTACAATATCAAATCAGTTGCTCTAACAGTCCAAACACAAACTTAACTTTAAAGTATTCAGATCACAAAACCCTGATAAACTCTTGGCTGAGTTAACAGATTCAACACGTCTAAAGGGATCGGCAGTTAAAGCACAATTCAGTTCATCAACTTCCAGTGTTCTGGAGAGATCATTTTTGAGGGAGGGGTAGCAAACAAAACAAACTTACAAATCCTGCTCAAGACACAATATTCAGTGATTGAAGAGACCCGGAGAATAGACAGAAAAAAAATGAAACTCTTCATGAGGAAATACTAAAGATAAACCCAAAAACTCTGAAAACAAGAAATGTAGTCTGTGGATGTGAACAGATGCAGCTATACCCTGCAGGCAGTTAATAGTGGTGTGTCCTTACACAAACCATAGTATGTGCTTTTAGTTGCACGTTTATTCTTTTCAAGAAAATGGACTAGCAGTGCAGCACATGATACAGGTCTATAAAATTCAGTCTTGGAATTAGAGACTTCCTTTGGCAAAAGTGTGATGTTTCCACGATCTACAGCAGGACTCCAGCTGCAAGTGAAGTATTAATGAAGTACTTTTCAGGAAAACAATTAAAGCATTCTATACTCAAAGGAACTAAGGCAAAAACACAAACGGCTAGCCTGTATAAAGTTTTTAATTTTTCTCAACACTAAGAAACTTTTTTTTTTTTTTAATAAAGCATCCGTTAAAAAGGCAAAAGCAAACATACTTTCAGCTGCTGTGTCAGGACTTTGTTTAGAAGCTGCATTAATGAACAGGGTTATGAAGAAAATAATTTTCCAATGGTTTTTGCAACAACTTTTGCTTCAGTGACTGGTCACCACCGATGGTCATGATACTGAACTGATTGCATTCAGTCAAGCCAACAAGGATTTCTTTCTAGAAACCTTTACTGGTACTTAGCAAAACTGTCTGTTTCAGAAATGCTGCATTTTAACTACTCAGCCTTTTAAACAGATTTCTGATGTTGCAATATTGGAGAAACTCAGACTGCAGCAGTTTTACTGCAGCCAGGCTGATTCATATGCAAAGGCTTGTTTTAATACCACTGAAACTCAAGAGGGTTGGCTTTCACTTTCTGTCTCTAAGAATTTAGTGCATATCCTGCCATATCAATAATATACTGACAAAGTACTACAAGACAATTTAACTGGCTGACCTGTTACAGAAGACCAGGATGTGTCTAACCACAACCATGTTCTTCAGCTGCCCCTCTCTGACTGATGCATTCACATCTCACTAACAAAGATAGCTGTGCTACTGAATCCCGCCTTTAAAAGATAAATGCCACACCACATCTATTGGAACAAATCATATAAATCCAGCCTAGGACAGCAGCATTTAAATATCAAGTCTTTAGGGGTGAATGACCTTTGTTTTTTAAATAAAAAGTGTTTGGATGCATCTTTATGTATTAAATATTTATCTCATTTTTATGTATTGTACAGTATTAAATTAACAGTTTGACAATTATATAACTGGATGCACAATTACTTAACCAGCATAATTAGTGCTGGAACCCAAAGTGACGTAATCATCTCCTTTCCACCCACTAATATTAATGCCATAAACATGGCTGTGCAAGTTTAGCCTTCCGTATTCAGAAGCAATCTTTTAAAGTAATTTAATTTGTAAATTGGAGTGAAATGTTCGCATGCATACCTAAAGATGCATGTGAACACTTTTTTTATGCAAAAAACAAAGGTCATTTTGCCCCTTTAGACATGAAGTACTAGGATTTGGTCAGGGAAAATCTGCCAAAGGCGACTGGTGATTTTTATGCTACAGACTGGTAGACTTTTTGGAATGTGTACAAAATAGCAAAATGAACACTAAAAACAGCAGACAATAAGCAGATAAACTCTCAAATTAAAAACAACAAACTGCCAAGAATATTATTAACGGACTACTTAATCAAGAAGTTTAGCATTTTCATCTTCAGTTATTCAGACTTCTTAAGAACTAGAAAGCACAGACAGCTTACATTGTATACCTCCTTAGCCACATGACTGACAGTCGTGAATTATTTCACTACTTTTAAAAAGTGCAAATCCTATACATTGTAGGTTATATTACGACGACCACCCAATATAAAACACAACTTTTAAAATCACATACATTATAAAATACACACATAGCGTGAAACAAACCTTAAAGATAGCCTAACACAAATTGTGTGCATTAATATACTCATTTAATACTGCAGCAGGGCCAGCCACCCAGCAGTGTAAACCTTGGCTCCAGATGATTGCCCACTGTTGGAAGGGACACCCTGATTCCATGTGCAAAAATGGGAAAACGGGGTTATGGACGGATGTTCATTTAATCCTGATGCACTGCCCACAGTAAAATCTGCAAGTTTAATTCTGTTTTCAGGCTTTAATGTCCACTTTATCAACAATTTGTTTGTGTCGCAATAAAAAAAATAAAAAACAGTTTTTAAACACATTTCTGCATTCTCTGACTACTTAAATAATGCATTTCTTTTGGCCTTCTTGCGTACCAAATTCATATGTTCATATATACATTGCGAGAGCTTCCTACAAGTTTTCTCCACAGCGGTCGTGCAGGTCAAAGATGCAGCCAAATGCACTATATCCTTACAATTACAGGTGCAGTGCTCCTTGGTTCTGTACACTCTCTCTCTACACTTGGATAAATTTAAAACAGCACCCTCACTAAATATTTTCAATATTTACATTTAAGGTGCCTTTTGCTTTTTCAGTTCTTTACTCTGTTACTGTATATATGTGTTATTTTCTAATTGTTTCTTAATAGGACAACCTTTAAAAAAATCTAGGAGCATATCTTACTATGTAATAAAACTCATTGCTGCCCTGTAAAATGTTTCAGTTGTAAATCAATACTGTTGTAAGGTGTAGAAATAGACACAGTTACAGCGAAGTCTAAGCAATTATCAAGTCCACAAAAACTAGTGAACCTAGATAAAACGCCGTCCTGAATTCTAATATCCTAAGAAAATAAATTAAATCTAAACTCAAACCACTTAAAAGTTCAAAACATGCACAGCAAAAGCACACCTGATGCAATTCCACTGAAGAAATGGTTCTGCACAAGACACCTCTATGTACTCAAGTGTACAAATGGAACAAAACAGTACAAACCTAGGGATATATACACATAAGAACAAAATAAAGGAAATCACCTTCAAGAGTAGGTAACCTCATCCAAGAAAATGCCCTCCCTGTAAAACCACCACGCTATTTAGATCTCAAAAACCCTTCAGTGGCTTCTAATGTAGGTTTTCATTTTCCCTCTAATGTATTTGTTTACATTTTCCCATGCCACAGCTATAAAGTTCCTTCCATTTTGCCTGCTCAAATCTCACACTGTTTTAGAAAGGACTCTATCTTGGCATGTGTGACTTACACTAGGCATACCACCCCTTGTAGATTTAGTGCCACCTACAGTTTCAAATCTTAAGATTGCCCCAAAGTGGTCAGGTATGTACACATTAACAGCAAAAGTGAAACTGTTTTCCAAACCGCTAGTTTTTGAATAAATGTTTACATAAGGATCGGTGTTACAGTTACACAGCAGCGCTATATAAACTTAAGTACTCTCATTTTTGGTGAGTGTAATGTTGCTCTTACGTCTAATCTCTTTGAAGTGACACCTTCTTCCACAGAGTACTACAATGAAGCGACAATTCTGACAATGTAGAAAAGATGTGCAGAAGGTATGGCAGCTTTTTAAGGACTACAGGTTTGGGTACTTTTCCATTATCAGGGCAACACTGCCAATGAGCGGTTTGGTGGGGGGGTTTTTTCTGTTATCAGCCCAACATCGGAAAAGAACGTTTTTTTTTTTTTTTTTTGGACTAGAAAGTAGAATACTGATACCCTTATTTTTCTTAAATTACGTCTGACCGAGTTTTCTGTGATCATGGCAACAGCCGTAATGACCACTTTTTAAGGCCGACATTGGAAAATACACGTTTTTTTTGGGGGGGGGGGCTGGAAAGCCGAAATCAATAGTTATACAGTAATTGCTCTTCCTGTTATCAGCTCCACTTTAAAACAGAACTGAGCTGTAAATAAAAGCCAAATTGTGCTTCTTTTTTATTTTTTGGAAAAGAAGTTATTTATGTTAGCACGGCAACACTTCCCAACTTGTAGCTGCCACTTTAAACGAACCGCGGTGCTAAATAACAGCTGTTTTCACACTGAAAACTAAAGCACATCTCAAGGCTGACAAAAAAAATGAGTACTTCACATTTACTTCATTTCCAGCAATACTGACAAACACAGTCATTTAGGACGCCACGGCAACACTATCTAAGTGGCAGAACCCGGTGTAAGAAAACCGCTTTTCTTGGTAACAGCTGTTTTCCAATTTAAAACATAAAGTGCCTCAAGCCATTACAGCAGTGCGAGGCTGTAAAGCACAGGTGTAACATACCAAATACAGATTACTGTACTTTTTAATAAAAGAAAGGCATACTTTTAAAATGAAGTCAACTCTTCTTGCAATTCAGTGTGTGTTAACGTTGAAGCTGAAAGTGTTGCCCTATTAACGGAAAAGTAGCCAGGTTTGACTGCTATGCTAACCAGTTTGCCTTGAAGATGGCATTGCTAGACAAACACCCATCATGCAGGAATCCATAACAGACAACAGTGCAGGGCAGACTTCCAGGCGTGTCATTGGAGCACACCATCTTTAGTCCAGTGACCTTTTTAATGATGACACTTCTCGGGTCATTCTAGCTGCATGATGTGTTTCAAGTGACACGTACTAAAAAGGACATTATATTTATAATTGGTCTGATGAGGGCAGAGTATGTAGGAATGGCAACTTCTTTTAACCTGGATAACACCCCTTTAGTTAATTATTACGTTTGACAAGACCTCCTGATTACTGTTGCTATTTAGTAGTTAAAAGAATAAGGTGCTGGCTACGATGGTGACACAACCTCTGATGACCTGATCAGTCTGGAAGAGAGTGCTGTCTATACTGCAAGCAGTTGACAAGATCCGTTTACCAAAGTTAACAATGTTACACTTGTTTGCATTTAATTTAAGCCCAGTATAATACACCACTGACTTGTCTGGTTCAGTCCTTGCCACAGTAACAGTGCTGGATGCTCAGCTAACAGCATCTAGCTTGAAGTCATCAGCAAAATCAGTTAGCCAAATGTCTGGGCTAGTAATATGGACATATAAAGAGCAAATGCTGAACACCAGGAGTCCCAGTACTAAGCTACAAAACACCACTAATCAGTGTTCTGTTTTCCAAGGTCGCACCTAGTACTTTCATTCTGTGGCTTGCTAAACATCTTGCAATACAAGCCTAAAGGCTTAAAATGCAGACAGTTAATTACAGCTGTACCATGACAAGTGTCAAGGCCTTGTCCTGGTGCAGGTATATGTTGTAGGAACTTTAGGACCTCTGTCTACAGCTTAAGTATTTTTTTTCAAGTTTGCTTAAATGGGATCTTGACACAACCATACTGTTGCGGGTCAAAGTCTTAGAGAATGTTATTTATTTTTTTCTTTTCTAAACTGGAGCTAATGAAAACAGATGCATGCTCCTTAGTGTTGCAAATTAAGTTGGTTAAGGCTGAGGAGTCTACAGTTCCCAGTACCTAAGGGGAGGAGATCACAACAGAAGCAATTTCTTTCCATACCTCATGAACAAATTATGTGACAATGCCAAAGTAGAAAAGTTTTAGGAGGAATTCAAAACTTGTGCGCTTAGCATTGATGGCCGAGTAAATAGGTACATTCTCAGGGCCCATAAAGGTGGTATCGCTTGCTTTCAAGAGTGCATCATGGTGTGGGAAGGGAACTGGGAATCTGAGGAACTTCAATAACGGATTCTGGTAAAAAGTTTCAACTTTAAGTACAACAGCAATATAAAAGTTCCAGTATAACCAGAAAAAAGTTTAATTCCAAAATAAGTAAAGCACTCTAGTGCCGCAACTTCACATAAGCCTTCAAGGAGTGATTTAACCATTAACAAGCCTTTCTTTATATACCCACACAGTTGCCAATTAAACAACCACCTTTTCAAAAATTAATAACATTAAATTTGAGGTTATGGGAGATTATTATTATTAACAGAAGGGGTGGTGTATGCCATTAAATGCAGTTGTAAAAACCAAGAGAATGTTTAAAATAAGATTGTTAGAACATTTAAGGGATATTAGGTTAAGAAAAACAGAGAATCCTTTAGCCCAACATTTTAAATTACACCACAACAGTGATTCTGCAGGTTTAACAGCGACTATTTTAGAACAGGTACAAGGAGAGGGAAAGGAGTATATAAGAAATTTGTTGTTGTATAAGGAAACTTTTTATTCTGAAATATGGTACTTAGATTTCACAGGGTCTAAATACAGACTGCTGTTGGAAATGTATTTAAGGTATTACACAATATGTTTTGTTAAGTACTTGAAGATTTTAAATGCATAATTGTTATATTATTTTGTTTAATTGGCAACTGTGGGGGTATATAAAGAAGGGTTTGTTAATGGTTAAATCACTCCTTGAAGGCTTATGTGAACCCGAGGCGCTAGAGTGCTTTACTTATTTTGGAAATGAACTTTATTCTGGTCATACTTGAACTTTTGTGTTGTGCTTCCAACGATTTGGATATTGTTGTTTTGTGGTACAATAGCAATATCTTTAGAAAAGTCATAGCTAAATACTATTATGAATTAATTTAGGGCACTGCAGAGTGTTATTATTTCATTAGCTGATGTAGGACATAATTAAAAGATTGTCAATTACATTTTGCTAACTTCAGCTTGTTTTCTGCTTCGATGCTCCTTAGGGTTAACTCTCACATTTTTGCTAACCCTTTTGATAAAGTCTAACATAGGCATATATCCTGGTTTTATATATATTTTTTGTTTGTTTATTACCAAACTTTTTAATGTCTGCACTCTATCAGGTGGTTTATTTTCATATTTTCCTAATATATACAATTCTGACCATGAGTTTTGTTAGCTGTGAGTAAAATACAACAGAATATGTAGCAGATGGCACTACATGGAGTAGGAAATCTTGCAAAGGAGTTTTGAGAGCTACTCTCACAGTTTTAACAGATTTACATTTTCAATCTTCTGGAATTCATAATTTTGTGTGCTGGTTTTAGATGCCCTGAAAAGGAAGATTACTGGTTTGTGAACAGATCTAACAAGAAATGACAATACAATGTGCAGTGCTAGTGACAAAACCATGAAGAAGTTTTTGACCCCTACAGGGTTAACTATTTGTATAAGGGAGTTAGCATTTAAAAATGCCTAAAAATCTTAGGACATACCCAAAATATGTGGTATTGGGACATACCCAAAATTTGTGGTATTGGTACTCCAGTAAAACTGAAGGAAAGTTGAAATCACCTATTAATAAATTAATTTTTATTTACCGATAATTAAGTAAGCACACTCAGAAAATTTTTATGGTCCATCAGGCAACATGGGAATGACCTGCATCAATCTACAAACTGCTACGGTAATTTGAAGTTCAGCAACTGTAGTATGTATGTCATAAAGAATCCAAGAGTAATAGAGTCTACAACAAATAATGACCTACAGACAGACAGTCAGTTAAGTTTCCAGCAGATCTGAATGCATGACAAATGCTCACACTCAGTAAAGAGGGACTGCTGCCTTTACAGTGAAGGCAAGCCTCTACTACAACAATTACAAATATATTCAAGTTACAGGACGGCATAAAAATCTGTCAGTTTATTGCTAATGCATTTAATTACTGCAAATTTGATTGTCATTAATTGTTATTTTTAATCGCCTGTCACAGGACAGTACCAGATATTGATAAACAAGTATAAAAAAGAAGTTATGTCCTTACCATAACGTTCCATGTGGAGTGTTCATCTCGTCTTTGTTCTTACACACGGGTTCGGAGCCGATCCTCGGCTCCGAGTTGGCCGAACTGCAAAGCTCTGAATCTCAGAAAAGCTCGAGACCAGCCCATATCCCACAATCCTCCCTGCCATTACTCAGATCTAGTTTGCAAACAAACCAGACCAAAAGATCCAACACCTCCGGTGCTAGAAGAATACAATCTCTCAAACATTCAGAGACACTCTTCACCATAGCAATAACTAATGGTAGAAACATATATACCATGATACATGGGACTATATACCCCGGAAGGGGTCAAGACAAGTCGATCAGACTCTAATCCTACCAGTTCTTCCAAACACGCGGGGAGGGGAAGGGAGGGAATGTAAGAACAAAGGCGAGATGAACACTCCACATGGAACGTTATGGTAAGGACATAACTTCTTTATGTGACGCCGTTTGTTCTTACACACGGGTAGCGTCCCTAGCTCCGTCACCCCGAGTGACTCATGGAAGAACGTTCCTAAGCACAGTGGAACCAAATGATGTCCTGTCTTTGGAGACTTTGTCCACTCTATAATGAGTGATGAAAGTATGTGGCTTAGACCACGTGGCTGCTGCACAAATAGTGTCCAAAGGCAAGCGAGCTGCATGAGCTAAGGAAGTGGAGACGGATCTGATAGAATGGGCCTTAGGTTTGGTGGGTAAGGATTGATTTGATTTAGAGTATACAAAGGTTATACAGTCAGCAAGCCATTTAGATAGTGTACGTTTAGTAATTGCCATGCCCTTTTTATTGCCTGCAAATGCGACGAAGAGCTGATCCGTTTTCCTGTAAGCTTTGGTCCTATCCAAATAAAATCTTAATTGCCTGTGAACATCCAACTTGTGCAACATATACTCCAGTTTGTTAGTATGGTTCTTGAAAAAGGTAGGGAGTTCTATAGACTGGTTAATATTCGTAAAGTACAGTTTTGTACCTACCATAAATGTAGATGTTCGAGTGCTAATACAGCTGCAGTTATAACAGATGGGTTCTCCTGCCGTCAGGCGGGTCCTCAGTCGGCCAAATTCCAAAGTCTAGGTCCGGCGTCGGTTGTCATCGCTTCTTCCCTGACGTCAGTGCGACAGGGGTATAAAGGAACCAGCCGACGCCATTTTCTTCAGTTTTTCTTGCCCCAGATGTCAGGTGCCCCCAGAAGGAAGGCAATACATAAATTTGTGTGATAATGCAGTGCTATATAATCAAAGTACAGTAGTTGCAAGCAAATACATCATAAATGAAAACCCCAATCAGGTTGTATGAGGATGTGTTAGCCTATAGGCCTGTCCCAAGAGAGGAAGGAGGGAGGGAAACCTGGACTGCAGCTGTATTAGCACTCGAACATCTACATTTATGGTGGGTACAAAACTGTACTATGTTCATCGTGCATACAGCTGCAGTCATAACAGATGGGTAGAGAATCCCAAAGCTAAGAAAGGGGTGGTAGGCACTAGTTGGAACTAGGAGGAGCCAAAATGCCCTGCAAGACTGCAGTGGCAAAGCCTGCTCTAGATTTGGAGTATAATGGTAGGTTGTAGTGCTTGGAGAAGGTATGCACAGAACTCCAGGTGGCTGCTTCCAAAATATCCTTGGTAGGAAGTCCTCTGAGGATGGCTGCAGAGGTGGCTGTGGCCCTGGTGGAATGAGTTCTAATGCCTGTAGGAACAGTTTTGCCATGAAAGGAATAGCAAAAGCGTATGCAGTGGGCTATCCATTTTGAGATTCTCTGTTTGGAAATTGGCTTCCCTTGACCTCCTACCGCATAGGCCACAAAGAGCTGTTCTGATTTTCTGAAAGGCTTTGTTCTGTCCAAATAATAACGCAGCTGCCTGTGGATGTCCAAGGAATGTAGTAATCTCTCCCCTTTGTTTTGAGGATTAGGATAAAAAGTAGGTAAATGTATGGCCTGATTTAAAGCTACCCTGGATACCACTTTAGGCATAAAGGACGGGTTGGTTCGTAAGGAAACTCTGTCCTGATGGAAGATGATAAAAGGCTGGACAGCCATGAGAGCCTGTAGTTCTGAAACTCTACGAGTTGAGGTGATAGCCAGAAGGAAAGCGGTTTTCCAGGACAAATATTGCAATTCTGATGAGGCAGCTGGCTCAAAGGGAGGCAGGGTCAATTTTTCCAGAATGAAATTAAGAGCCCAAGCAGGTATTGGTCGTTTCCTTGGAGGCCTTAAATTCTTAGCCCCTCTGAGGAACTGTCTTAAGAGAGGATGAGAGAATAAAGGTGGATCAGTGTTGTATTCTGCAGAGGGCAGCCACAGTGGTGCAGTGGTTAGCATTGCTGCCTCACAGCAAGAGGTTCTCCGGTTCGATCCTCGGCTGGGGGTGCTTCCTGCTGTCGTCTGCATGTCCTCCTGGTGGTGGCGTGGGTTTCCTCCGTGCTCTCTCGTTTCCCCCCATCCCAAAGACATGCTGCAGGTGGATTGAACACTCTAAATTGGCCCTAGGTGTGTGTGAGTGTGCCTTCTGTGGAAGGTTGGGCGCCGGCTGCGGCAACGACACCGTAAAACTCCACTGCCATTCAATGTGCGGACAAGGTGATCCGCTGTGGCGACCTAACAAAAAAAAAAGCCGAAAGAAGAAGAAGAAGTGTTGTATTCTGCAGAAATGGCTGAGGCATGTATTTTGATGGAGGAGAAAGAAAGTCCACTGCTTAGCAGTTCAGCCAAATATTGTAGTATTTGAGGTAAATTCAGTTTTCCAGGATCCTGGCCCTTTTTCTCATTCCAGAGACAAAAACGTTTCCAATTTGCGGAGTAAGCTTTTCTAGTTGATGGCCTTCTGGCCTCCAAAATGACATCCTGCATCTCCTTGGAGAGTAGGGCCTGTTGTGATGCTAAGGAATCTTCCATGCGGCTAGATTGAGTGTTTTTAGCTGGCTGTGAAGAGTTTTGAAACTGTGCTGAGTCAGAAGAAGAGGCATTAGAGGCAGGGTCCATGGTGGGGAATGCGTCAGGCTCCTCAGGAGTGGGTACCAGTGTTGCCTTGGCCAGTCCGGAGCAATGAGAATCATCTTTGGTCTGTCTGCTTTGGTCTTTAATAGAACTGTGGGGAGCAGAGGAAGAGGACGGAAGGCATAAACTGTCATTGATGTCCAACTGAAAGAAACAGCGTCCACTTTCCAGGCCTTTGGATGGAAGATCCTTGAGCAGAATTTTGTCAATTGATGATTCTTGTGGGAGGCAAATAGATCTATGTCTGGCCTTCCCCATTCTTGGATTATTTCTGTAAAAACTTTTGGATGCAATTTCCATTCGTGTGGATCTGTCATATTCCTGCTTAGGTTGTCTGCCAGTGTGTTTTCCTTGCCTGGCAAGTACTGTGCTTGTAGTTCCATTTGTAAGTCCATGGCCAGTCTGCAAAGGGGGTAAGAATGTGTTCCTCCCTGTTTATGTACCACATAACTGTGGTGTTGTCCGTTCTTATCAATAGTTGACCTGGTTGTAGAAGGTCCTTGAAAGCTATAATAGCATTTATTACTGCTAGCATTTCTTTTTGATTGATGTGAAGGTGCTTTTTTTTTTTTTGGGACCATTTGCCCTGAATGCACCGATCTGTCATGTGTGCCCCCCAGGCGTAGTCCAAGGCGTCTGTTGTGATGACCTGATTTGCTTGAGGCTTGCTGAATGGAAAACCTGTGTTTGTTTGACATGCTTGAGCCCACCACAGAAATTCCTTTTGCAGACATGGAATTAGTGGTATTATTGTTTCCAAACTGTGGCTGTGTTGAGACCATATGTTTTTCAGGTACCACTGTAGTTTCCTCATATGCAGCTTTGCACATGGGATTAGTAAGATACAAGATGCCATGAATCCCAGAGCCTGCAGGATTTTCCTTGCAGTCAGCCTGGTGCAATTTGCTAGTGTTCTGAAGTATTGTATTAGTTGCCCCTGCTTCTCTGGGGTGAGGTAGGTCATCTGGGTGTTTGTGCCCAAATTGGCACCCAGGAAAATTATCTTCCGAGAGGGTATTAGCCTTGATTTCTTTTTGTTGACGGTGTATCCCAGAGATTTCAATAACATTATTACATAAGCCAGATGTTTCAGAAGAATGTGCTTGCTGTCCCGGCTTGGATCAGGCAGTCGTCCAAATAGGGGTATATTTGTATCCCTTGAAGTCTGCAGTAGGCAATTACTGATGCCAGTCATTTTGTGAATACTCTGGGCGCAGTAGATAAGCCAAAGGGCAATGCAGAGAATTGATAATGGGTTGAACCTGCAAGAAATCTGAGGTACCTTCTGCAATTTTGTCTGATTGGGACATGCAGGTATGCCTCCTTGAGGTCCAATGTTACCAGCCAAGACTCCTTTGCCCAGCATGGGAAGAAGTTGCTGTAGAGTGAGCATCTTGAATTTTGATGCAGTAGAAATGTGTTTAGGATGGATAGATCCAAAATAGGTCTCCAATCTTTTCCCTTCCTTGGCACCAGAAATAGCCTGGAATAAAAACCTTGACCTTGTTCGTGCGTAGGTACCTCGAATAGCTTTCATGTTTATGAGATCTGTAATTTGCTTTTGTGCCTCTGCCCTTTGATTGTGTGGCAGGTTTGGCATGCCTCTCATTTTTGGAAGGGTGTGAAAATGGAATTTGTAGCCTCTGTTTATAATATCCAGGATCCATTTATCCTTTGTGACAACATGCCAATTTTTTGAAAATAATGCCAGCTTTCCTCCGAAGGGGGCTGCCATTTGAGACCAGGTTGGCATGTAAAGGGGAAAGTCATTGAGTTTGCTTTCTGAAAGATTGCGAGTTGTCCTCACCACCTCTTTGTGTAGGAGCTTGCCATTGTCTGCCTCTATACGATCCTTGGGATTGTCCTCTGCCCGTCGGGCGCCTGTATCTGCCTCTTTGGGGTCTGTCTGTGGCAGGAAAGGACCAGTTTTTGGAAGGCCAATTTCTGCTAAAACGTGGGGGTTGAACCTGTAGAAATTCTTTCACAGTTTGCATTGATTTAGCCTTTTCCTTCATTTTCCTTAATACCTCCTCAGCATTGGCACCAAATAGTACATCCTTTTGAAGAGGGGCGTCTAGTAATTTAGCTTTGACATGATCAGGCAAGGCTTGTTCCTTGAGCCAGGCATGCCTACGTATGACTGATCCTGTAACAGCAGCTCTACATGAGGCCTCTAGAGCATCAAAACCACATTGTAAGGTATGCTTACCCACTTGTTCTGCACTATGCATCAAATCCTGCAACTCCTTCAAATCTGGTTGTTCAGGTTGTGACATTTTACTCTTCAATTGTGATAACAAAAACTGTTGGTATTTTAGCATATGAAACTGACAGTTTAAGGCCCTCATGGATAAGGTAGCCGAGGTATATACCTTTTTTTCCCCACCTTTCTAAGGATCTGGAATCTCTCTCGGAAGGCAATGGAGGCAATGGAGGCCTTAACTCCCTTGGGGCCCTGTGAGATGGTTTCTGGGTCAGCAGCATGGCTTTTGTAAAGAAATTGGTGTGAGTCAGGAACCCTGTAGTACCTGTCAGGCTTAACTGGAGCTGGAGGTAGAGAGTCCGAGTTAAGGCAGGCCTCCGAGTAAACATCATCTAGGATGTCCAAGACAGGAGGTATAGCCAGAGGCCTATGCTGAGGTAACAAGAGAAATTCCCTGAGCCTTTTCTTGGAATCTGAATAATCCTGGCCTTCCCAGTGGAAGTGTTCCCTTAAGGTATGCAAAGTTTCCCCAAATGAGTAATCCTCAGGGGGGGGATACAGAAGGGATGGACTCCTCCGCATCAGAGTCTTCAAAAGGGGAGTAAGAATGTTCCTCATCATCAGAGTGCTCTGAAATAATGGAGCCCTGATCAGAGGAGGGGGAATCTTCCTCCACTCTGGGCCTTTTGTCCGGTGGGGGCTGAGAACCTCTTATAAGAGTAATTAAATCCTCAGCCATTTTAAGCATCTGTTTCTTAGGCGTGGGGCCTGGAGATGGGCACTGTGTAGCTGGTCTCTTAGAGAGCAAGGTTGCTTTAGACTTTGTGAAAGCCTTGATGGAGAAAGAAGAGGAAGGTCTGAAGACACCTTGAGTGGAGGTGGACCTGTCCACATTCTGAGTTTCAACACCAAGAGTGGCTTCGGTATCTGTAGTCGGGGTGTGGGCCGAGGAGCCTGCAACCTCAAGCACAGGAGACACCGTCAAAGAAGTGTCGTCGGTAATCAGGGGCTGCGTAGGCGCCTCACTGAGAACCGGACCACATGTAGTCGGCTTTGGCGTGGTGTCGGTAGAGGCCACGGACCTCGTGTGTCGGTCCTTGTCTTTGCGTTTTTTAGACAAAACTGGAGTCGGAGTATCCGACGACATAGTATAGTTAAATGCTTTCCCAAAATAATGCTGGGCAAACTCTGCCCGACGCTTAATAGTGCGTTTGTTGAATGTAGCACAAAAGCGACAGACTGAGACGTCATGGTCTGGGCCTAAACAAGGTATACAGAGGGAATGGAAATCCTTATGCGGTATTTGCTTCCCACAAGAAATACAATTATTAACTTTGTCTGACATCAGTCTGAGGCAAGAAAAGTTTCCCCAATGGGGTACTTAGCTTTTAAGAAGTCTTCAGTTTCCAAATTTCGTAATCTCAGGAGCTGGCCGACCGGCACTTGCGAACTGCTTCTGCTTCGGGCACCGCGCAGCAAGAAAGACTGAAGAAAATGGTGTCGGCTGGTTCCTTTATACCCCTGTCGCACTGACGTCAGGGAAGAAGCGACGACAACCGACGCCGGACCTAGACTTTGGAATTTGGCCGACCGAGGAACCGCCTGACAGCAGGAGAACCCATCTGTTATGACTGCAGCTGTATGCACGATGAACATCTAAACATACGTTTGGAAGGAAAGATGGATTTGTACGCAAAGAGACTATCTGGATGGAATATCAAGTAAGGTGGTCTGACCGATAATGCTTGCAACTCTGATACTCTACGAGCTGAGGTCACGGCGACGAGGAACAGCGTCTTCCATGATAAGAACTTTAAGAGACATGACGAAGCAGGTTCAAAGGGTGGCAACATGAGTTGCGACAGTAACAAATTCAGGCTCCATGGAAAGAAAGGTTTTCTGACGGGCGGCCTAAGATGGAAGGTTCCTCTCATAGAGGCCTTACAAAGTCTGTGAGACATAATGGGAGAACCTTCCTCACCAATATGGAAGTTTGATATGGCCGCCAACTGTACTCTTAGTGTGGAAGTAGAAGCTCCTTCGTGAAAGAGGATAGATAAGAATTCTAAAATTTTATGTAGAGGAGCTACCAAGGGGTCTAAGTGTTGGCTAGACGCCCAGTATACAAAGCGTTTCCACTTACTTGTATAGAGTTTAGTAGTGGAAGCTTTATGAGAAGCAACCAGAATGTGTTGAACTGCCGGGGAGAGTAGATCAGACCTGGCTAGGCAGGGAAGCGGAGCAGCCAAGCTGCTAGTTTGAGGGACTGAAGAGACGGGTGAGGAACTCCAGACGAATGGGTCTGTAGATCTGGTACTGGGTCCAGAATCTATGGTTCCTCTATTTGATGAGCTCGAAGAAAGGGGAACCATATTAGCCGAGGCCAGAATGGGGCTATGAGTATTACTGTCCTTTCCAGGTTCCTGGCTTTCTGTAGAAATCTGGGAATCAAGGGAGTAGGTGGAAATGCATATAGGAGACCTGGGGGCCAATCGTGTATCAGTGCGTCCCTGGGGACATCCCCCGGAGAGGGTAGAAGGGCAAAGTAGCTTCTGCATTTTGCATTCAACGGGGAAGCAAACAGATCGCAGCAAGGCTGGCCCCATTTGAGGAAGATCTTTTCCTCCATCTGTGGATTGAGGGACCACTCGTGAGGTAACAGGATGGCTCTGCTCAACCTGTCCGCAATGACGTTGGATGACCCCGGGATGTGCATTGCTATCAGAAAGCGACCCGTGGACTCTGCCCATTGCCAAATTCTCATGGCCTCTCTGCATAACGGGTAAGACCTGGTTCCCCCTTGCTTGTTTATGTACCAAACCACAGACATGTTGTCCGTCTGAACTGCTACTGTTCCTAGAGGTAAGAGGGCTTGGAAGTGTTGCAACGCCAGGAACACCACCCTCAGCTCCAGAACACTTATGTGTAGAATGTACTCCGTGTTGGACCATCCTCCTTGGACCGTTCTTCCCTGAAAAAGGCCCCCCCCCACCCTATCAGGGAAGCGTCTATGGTTATTGTGGCTGTTGGACTGGGTAGAACAAACGGACAACCCATAGTGAGGTTCTGATCGCACACCCACCATGAGAGGTCCTGTCTGCAAGAGTCTGTTATCCTGATCTCGTGCACTAAGGGTAGGTGTTGGAACGACCACTGCGCGAAGAGCAGCCATTGTAGGATCCTCATGTGTAACCTTCCCATAGGAACTGCAATTAGTGAGGCTGCCATCAGTCCCAAAACTTTCAACACCAGTTTGGCCGGGGCTTTCTTGCCCTCTAGAAGAAGAAGAACCTGCTGTTTGAGGGTTGACGCCATTATTGGAGGGAGCTTTAGTAGTGTTGATAGTGTATTTAGGTCTGCTCCGATGAAGGAAATACACTGGGAGGGCGATAAGCAAGACTTTTCGAAGTTTATGGAAATCCCTAGGTGGGAACAAAGGCTGACTGTAGTCTCTGGCTTGCAATAGGCGACGCTCGGTGGTGGCGGTGAGGAGCCAGTCGTCCAGATAGGGAAACACCTGGAATCCTTGTCGTCTCAACTGAGACGCAACTACTGCCATGCATTTGGTGAATACCCTGGGGGCTGAGGTGAGTCCAAAGGGCAGAGCTCGAAACTGGAAGTGACTGGCTCCCAGCCGGAAGCGCAGGTGATCTCTGGACGGCCTGGCCATTTTGATGTGGTAGTACGCGTATTTGAGATCTATAGAGCACATCCAATCGTCCTTCTGTAAGAATGGAAGATCGATTGAAGCGTGACCATCCGGAACTTTTCCTTCTTCACGAAGGTGTTGAGATTGCTGAGATCTAAGATTGGTCTCCAGTCCCCTGTCTTTTTTGGAACTAAAAAGAACCTTGAGTAAGTTCCGGATCCTCTTTGGTCCGTCGGGACTGGTTGGATGATTCTGTTTTCGAGCAGCTTTGAAATTTCTACAGCTGCTGGATTTCGCAGACAGGGTGGCACTCCTGGAAACCTTCTTTGTAGAGGTGGAGTTGATGTGAAGGGGATTTTGTATCCTCTGGTTATAATGCTTTTTCCCCTGGAATCCGAAATAATATTTAGCCAGGCCAGTGGGTATAAAGTCAAGCGACCCCCGATTGCCTCCAGAGCAGGACAGCCGGGCCTCCCTTCAGGAGTGCTGGAAAGGATTCCCAGGGACGGAATCCCTGTCGCCTTGGTTATGCAGACCCCCCTCTGCCACCGGGGTGGCGTCTTCCATTTCTACCCCCCCTGCCTCTGGAGGGGGTATCACTCTGTGTGGTTTGGAAAGATCCCCGATTCTTACGGAACCACATTTTTTTGACTTGTTGCCCTTTGAAGTACGGTCTAGTAGGAGCGGAAAAACAGAGCCCGACAGCAGACAGGGTCATTCCCTCTTGCTTACACCGAGTCAGAGTCTCCTTAACCTTGGGCCCGAAAAGTGTGGCACCATCAAAAGGGGCATTGGCAAAGGAAGACTTGAAGGCTTCCGCAAAGGAGCACAGCCGCATCCATGATTGTCTTCGAAGAGCAATCGCTAAAGCTGCAGCTCTACTCAATCCCTCGGCTGCATACGAGATGAGCCTCATGGATGAGTTTACTATGGAGGTGAGGGTGTTAAGTTGTGCTGTTATTTTATCTGAAACAGCAGCATCTGTGTTACCCTGGAGGGTATCTGTCAGCACCTTGATGAGATCCCTCTGCAAACGTGTGAAGTGAGTCAAATAGTTTAGCGAACGCATGGAAAAAGTCGCTGAACTAAAAACGTGCTTCCCATATCTGTCCATAGCCCTAGAATCCTTATTAGCAGGATGAACAGATGAGGAAGACTCAGACATCTCCTTTTTTGTGGCTGCCGCCACCACCATAGCGTCGACAGGAACTCCCTTGGCGAGATAATATTTATCTTGGGGGGCAGTGATGAACTTGTTTGGTTTCCTCGGGACTGGTTCCACTGTGTCAGGTGCCTCCCACGCCCTTCGAGCAATTAATTCCATTAATTCATCGAAAGGCGGAGTCACCCAGGAGGTAGAAGGTTGAGCCCCAAAAGCCTTCAGCAGCACCGACTTGTCCTCAGTGGGGGCTAGGGATTGCCAATCACCCTTCTGTTTCAAGATCTCCAGGATGTCTGCAAATGACACCTCCTCCGAGGGTGATTTGGGGGACCCCTCTGCCTCATCCAAGTCGGTGTCAGACGTTAGAGATTCCTGTGGGGAATCTATGTGACTCCTCTTGCACAACTGTTTCCTCGGGACCTCATCAGAGGGGGCTTCTGGTGAGGCCTCCAAGGAACAGGGGGAACCCTCTGGGGGTGGCTGAGGCAATGGGGCTCTACGCTTTGGATGGGTCGTGGGAGCAGAAACAGAAAGTGGTCCTTTTGGGGAAGGAGAAGATTCCCCTGATGAAGTGGTTGTCTGTGCAGACAATACTTTCCTCATAAGGTCAAAGGCCCCCGAACCCCGGGCCGAGGGCTCCCCCGGGTCTGAAGAACACGGGAGCATCCCAGACCCAGGTGCCGTGGGCTCCGACCCAGAGGACGGAGCCGAGCCAGTCTGCGCCGAGGCCCAGAGAGGGAGAGTCGGCACCAACAGGTCGGTACGACTCTCGGTCACGGAACCGAGGAAAGACCGTCGGCTCCGCGACTCCCCTATCGGTTCTGAAGGAGTCGAAGTCAATGGTGTCGATCGTGCAATGGATGGTTTCGGCACCGAGGGCTCCACTATCATCAGGTCATCCTCTCCCGGCTCTGAGATCTGGATGTGTCTCGAAGGAGGACCCATTGGAGATATGGGGAGGCCTTCTAGTTTCAACACCAACTGGGAGGAAACTGCAATTAACTTGAAAAAGGCCGTGTTTTTCATGAGTTTCTGCACGACACGATCCACATCTGTCTCGGATAGCAGTCTGGAAGAACGGGTCGATGGAGCCGAAGATGGCACCAAGCGAAGAATGGACGGTGGTGGCAGCTCCGACACCGGTTCCAAGATCTGGGGCTCAGGGAAAGATAAACGTTCAACGCTCGGTCCCGAGGTCTGTGGAACCGGCGAACGAACCCTAGAAGATGAACTCGGAGCCGATGACATGGGCTCCAACATCTTTGACCCCTTCGAGGATTTAGAAGCCTGATCCAACTTGTCCAAAGCCTCTTGAAAGGCAGGTTTGAGTAATCCTCTGTCTATAGGCTTCCAGCGTCATGACCCTCCCGCTAAAGGAATGGCAAATAGAACAATCCTCTTGAAGGTGGAGAGGTCCAAGACAGTAGACGCAGGAAGCATGATTGTCAGTAATGGACATTTTCTGCCCACACTGACATCTCTTAAATCCAAATTTAGCTTTCTCTGACATGCTAATACAACAAACACTTCACTAGGCTAATAGAGTAGAAAATAACTGCTAAAAGTACTAAATCCTATAAATGTATACAAGTCTAGAAAAAGGCTATATAAGTATACAAGACACTCACAAACCACACCCAAAGAAAAAGGGTTAGGCCACAAATGGGTTCCTGAAGAATAAAAGGGATAGATATATACATATACATATATATATATATATATATATATATATATATATATATATATATATATATATAAATAAAACACACACACACAGCACTTCTATAAACTATTTAAGAAATATAAAGTTATTTCAGCAAAAAAAAAAAATGTAGCTTATCTGTAAATTGTAATCAAATATCAATTTTCTATCTCATCCGAGCTCTCCTCGATCCGATCTGTTGCAGCGGCAGACTAGATCTGAGTAATGGCAGGGAGGATTGTGGGATATGGGCTGGTCTCGAGCTTCTATGAGATTCAGAGCTTTGCAATTCGGCTGACTCGGAGCCGAGGATCGGCTCCAAACCCGTGTGTAAGAACAAACGGCGAGATTAACACTCTCACATCTTACTTTACTGGTGAACATTATGCGAGTTAAAACCTTGTTTCTTAACTCCTCCTTGTAAGGCTCCTTTCTGATTAAAATCTAGTTTAATCCTAGGTATAAAAATCATTTACAATTACTAGAAATATAAAATGTTCTAAGAGCAAACTAGTGGTATTTAATTATAATAGAATTGTTACAGTTCTAAATACATTCTGTTCCAAAATGTTTTATGCACCCATTAAGTTAAGCACAATACGACTATAAATAGAACAACATGAAAAAGGAACAGCTTACATGCCTGGCATGATGTTTAACTGAATTTGTTTTCTGGTATTTTGCAAATATACATAAAGGTACAGCTATACAAATGTTTGTACATATAAACTTAAGGTTTGACCGTTTTTTTTTTCATCTTGGGATAGGGCTAGGTGAGTCATTTTTATTGGTTACAAGGGTGTGCCTTTTTCTATTTCCATGTTCCTTTCCCTTCCTTTTGGCACAGAACTCTGGCTTCATAGCTTTATGCAAGAAGGTCACAGGAAGTTTCTGAACTTGCAAATAAAATTTTTATTCTTATTTAATAAGGATATGATTTACAGACAGACAACTATGATCAGTAACCCAATTAACCTAATAGAACAAGAAAGCAAATGAAACATTTTTAGAATAAATCAAATACATACTGTTTTGCCTCCTAATGTTGTTTATCTACATGTTTCTGTGGTGACTTTTACGTTAGAAGGCTGGCACATCTTTTGTAGAAACACATCTGCCTCCATCTTAGAGATGTTCACTGTAAATGTTAAGCACAGTTCATTTGGAAGTATTTTGCCGAAGTTTTTAAGTGTACCTCACACTACAGCGTGTGTTGCTAAACTCCAGAACAGCATTTTCCCCATCAGGAAACATTTTGGTCATCCCATCCCTATATAAAACAAGTTTTAAAATTTGTGGTTTCCTTGCACGGACGAAAATCGAGAAGTTTCACCTCAGTGACAGGGGCATAGGCAAAGTGTCTGTTGCATCCACAGATTTTAATGGGTGTACCATGTACGTGCAAAAGTGCCCCGCTGAAGTCTATGGACACAGCTTACCCCTGCCGTCAACATCACAAATGGAAAAGATAATATTTTCGGGCCGTGGTTTAATAAAATATTTAAAGCTTTTTATTGAAAAACAGCCTAAAAAAGTAGGAAAGGGCAAGACTCACAATAAATCACAGCATGTAACTCAATGAATGCCGCATGTATTTCGAAACATTGGAAAATCACTAAGCACATTCCTCTCTTGTTTTTACTGGTATTTATTATATTCCATCCAACGTGCAACTGTCCAGGTGTATGAAAGGAAAGATTTGGATTTTCTCTTTTGGTCCCTTTACGTATTGGATGGAATGAGAACGTTACATTTTTAGCTGTATGCTTATTCTTCATGCATTTACATACAATATTTAGGTTATTGGGGCTTTCCAAGATGGCCACCACATGATCAACAGTTTCATTTCATCTTCACAGTGTGAAGAAGAAAAAAAAAAGAAACCGATTAATAAGGGCTGATAATTCTGCCAGGTTTACTCCAATTTAGTAACTTAAGTACAATGCCTGGATGCCTGCAAAGAAGAAATGTAGAGACCCTGAAAGAAAATAAACTAAAAAAAAAAAAAAAAAAAGGTGAAGAGAAAACACTGGCTGGGATGAATCCTACAGCTGTTCAGCAAAAGGTAGTTCAAACTCCAACTCTGGTACAAGAGATGGCTTCCAGTAATTTACAGGAAAAAATAATAAATCAAATGTGCTCAAAACTGATTAAAATAAAACGCTGAAGGGAAATATAAACTCAAACAACAAAAGGCAGGAAAAAAAAAATGAAAGAAGCATGAAACGACTATTCAGATGAAATGATAAAACCGCAAAAATCAGAGGTTGAAATGAAGAAAAGGCTGCTTGAGTATGAGACTGCTCAAGAAGAGCCGTTTCAAAAAAATGGCAGTTAAGGCGACAGCAGACTGAGAAAATCTAAAATTTTCTGCCATACCAGCGAAACTAGAAATAACCGACTGTATTAACTTTAGCACAATTAAGTAACTGGACTTATTTAACAGGATTTGTTAATTGAAAGGGCAAATAGCGTGTATGCTTCAAACCTGCAGAACAGAAAGCTACCAAGTCATTAATGTCTGGAAAGACACTAAAAAGAAAAATAAACTTAAGTAAAACAATTTTTTGTTTTTAAAAGCATTTGTATAAAAATTATTATGCAACATGTAAGAAATATAGGCAATCATTCCAGGAGAAAGAGTTGACCTTAACAAAACTGCGGAAGAAGGGCAAATCATTAAAAATTGGAGACAAAAGAGTTTGTGGAAAATAATTATTCTCTGGACACCAGGCAGAAGAATAGCAAATTTATCCCAGTAATCAGGGAATGTCAAGAGGTAGGTGTGAGATTCAAGCTGTTGTACTCCGCTGTCTTTTGATAATATTTTTCCTGGAGGATCAAAGTAATTTTTTGATGCAGAAAAGGCTGAAGAGGAAATACAAAAGTTAGTCCTACAAAAAGTGAGACATCAAACAGAAAGGGACTCGGCTTCTCAGTCTTCTGACAATAAAGCTCACAGAGAAACTATAACAGCGAAACCCTTCCTAATGTTCCAACAGAAAATGCTTGAGACACACAAAATAAAGACAGGAACAGACTAAAAAAAATCGGGAGTACTTTGGATTTGAACCGGGGTCTGGGGTTGGGAGATAGACATGAACAGGAAGAAGACCAGCAACAATGAAATATGTTAATAAATATGATTCTATGAAGCATCACATTTGTTAAAATGGCTTTACAAGAAAAAAGTGGTTGAGAAAGGCTAGACTTCCATGACTTTGATAAACTTGTGAAGGCTTACACCCCACTTTATGTGATTAAAGACGCTAAAAAGAAAAATAAACTTAAGTAAAACAATTTTTGTTTTTAAAAGCATTTGCATAAAACATTATTATACAACAAGCAATTTATACCCCGTAAAGTATTTCAGCAATTGTTGTACGTGATAAAGAAACTAAAACAAACAAGCACTTTTTTCCCTTGCTAGTTATAAGAAATGTAGACATTACAATGTAAAAAGAGAAGAAAGGCCAAACAAAAGCACATTTAAAATTAATAGGCTGTAATCCTGGGCTGCTGGGGTGGAGAAGTGTAAAAAGTGCACTCTACATATAATGTATTCTTTAATTTTTGCATAGATAAAGTCTGCAATAATGCCCCTGACTGAGCTTAAAAGCAAGTCTTTAGTGTAAGCAACTTGGCTTAAAAAAAAGAGAGAGAGCGCACTGTGAATGTAATGAATATTTCTCCTTCAGCAAATGTGTGTTCAGTGCGAGTTGAGAAGTCTGCAGCTGAGGGCAGCTGCACATTCCATTCTTACGTTTCCACGGAAGCAAGCTGACTGCAGGTGAACACAGTAAATCCTGAGTTATCTGGACATTGCTGAGAGAAACATAAAAATTAAAAGGTGCAAGAGCAAGCAGTTTAGTAAAAAATAAAATTTTGGAAGTGAATAAGAGATAGCAGCTTTTCCGTTCCATAAATTATACAATGCATCTAATAGGACTGTGTATGTAGTTTTGTTTAAACATAGCCAGTGCACCTTTTCTTAAAACTGAAGTTAATGCTTTTCTAAAAGTATAAATGCTGGGTTTTTTTCACATCTGGGAGGAGAATAAAGAGAAGATAGGAACAGACAGCAATTAGCGTATTTAGCATGCATCGTAGCATATACAGCCTTGATTTTAAGCAAGTTAAGGCCTGTGTGTGCAGCTCTCAATATGGGACAATTGCTCCTATCAGGACGATTAAACTTCATTATTTTAAAATGTATGTTGTTTTGTGAGTTTCTTTTAAAGTTAAGAGTGTGGGAGTGTTTTGTGTGTGTGTTTTACTGCTTTGTTTGAGGGTTTTCATTAAAACAAAAATTCTTATAAAATGTGACAAAAGTTCAAGTGGAGATGACAAACTGTATAAAGGATCAGCCTACCAAACACTAGTGGGTGCATGTAACACAAAACCTGGAAATCGACATTTTAAAAAGCTGTCATATTGTAATAGGTGGGAATAATAACTTTCATAATGGCTGTACTGCTCATATTGTTCTGGAACATGAATGGCCTCACAGCTACTGAATTAAATTAAGAAATGCAGAGTGCAAAATAGTTACAGGAGACACATTTGGAAAGAAGTGAGCATATGAATTTGATAAAGAAAGGATTTCAGAATGGATAGTCAGCATAATTTCAAAGACAAAGGAAAAGGGGAGCACAAATTAATTGCTAGAGGAGCACCAATAGTGACAGAAGCAGACAAAAAATAAAGGAGAGAGAGAATAATGGTAGATTTGTGGTAGTAAGGGGCACGTGTCGAGGCAGGAAGATTATGCTGGCAAATTTTGGCAAAAACAGACAATCAGCCTTCAGCACAGAATATTACTTTTAGGTGGGGACTGTAATTTGATTTGCAACAATGAGGATGTATCTGGGGGGCCTAGAAGGGAAAATACAAAGTGTAGATTTCAGAAGAACTTTATAAAAGTATTTGGTATGGAAGACATGAATTCAGTAGCAGGAACTCTTGCAGAATTTACCTATAATTCCCTAAAATATAATAACTGGGCTAGACTACACCAAAATTATATTTCACAGGAACATGTGCATTTACATCAACAACTCTGATGAACAACCAATAACTACTTCACATCATGCACCAATAACTACCAAGAAAAAGTTTGTGGTAATGAAGTAAAGATGAGACACTGGCACATCCCCACCTACCTGTTAAAAAGAAAGGAATTTAAGGAATGGGTAGTGGAAATTATTTGGAAGCTGTTAGGGAAGACAGAAGTACTCCAGAAGTAATAGCTAGTGACAGGGATAAAATGAAATTAAAGTTTGAAAAATAAGGTAGAAATAAAAGAAACATGGTTAAAAAGTAACAAGAATTGTTTAGAGGAGACAATAGCAGTTAAAATATTACAGAACAAGAAGCGGCACAATCCCAGAGTGCTACAGAGAAAATCAGGGAGTACTCGGATAATTTGCCTGCATTTAGAAAGACAGCTGCTGTTAAGCAACTTTTTTTTTTTTTAATAATTCCACAGCACAAAAAGATTTGGCAAAATAACTTTATACAACAGAAAGTAAAAAAGGGCTGCTACCGAACTTGGGGAGCCTATAACAAGAAAAATAAGTACAGATCTCGTAAAGGTATTAGAGATATAGTAGACATTTTATGATAATTTGCATAGAGTAGAGAAATTGGAAAAATCAAGTAAAAGCACAAATGGAAATATTTATGGAAGACTTAAAAGGACAACAACGGGATTCTACTATTAAATGTTCAACTTCTCTGTCCATTTTCTCCCTATTTACCGTCCCTACTATGAATAAACAACAATATAGCATTTAAAATATTTTAAATAGACTTTCTCTCCACTAAAACAGTACCTTACTGTACTGTGGTGGTTTCACTTTCAAAAAACTTTTATCCCGCCCTGAAAAAGCTTGCTGTAGTCTCCAATTCACTGATGTCATCAAGGCCACCGAATACAGGTAGTTTTCTGGCCAATTCCCTCCCCAAACTGACATCACCACGACTACCCTAAAAACTCTCTCATGCTGTGATGTCACAGCTCCCTGGTCTTTCCCCTACCCATACAGAAAGTAAAGGCTAAAACAAGGAAACCATACACGAGTCAAGTCTCCTGCTGTGGGCTGTCAATCACAGCAGGTAACAGCTCAAATTATCCTTAGCACTTTGACAGCTAGGGAAGTTAAGTGTGAAGGGGGATGGGAGAGGAGTCAAAGTAGTACAATTCAGGCTTCACAGAAGTCTGCAGTTTGGACATTCTAAAAAGCAGAAGTAAAAAGCACTTTTGGAAGTCTGTTCTGTGGCATCTGCACTGTTAGTGTTTTAAGTAGTCATTGAATGGCATGAAATGTTGCTTAAAATTAACCGACTGAACAATAGCAATATATGCATGTAAAATCAATGCAGTGACAGGAGCTTTAGGAAGAAAGAGGCCTGAATGATGTAATTTTTTACAGACAAGCACTGCATTGTGGGATACCTAGAGGCAGATCAAACAACCAGAATTACTTCAAGATGCCAGTCCTCATGTGGTCAGACTCAGAAATTATGTATAAAAATATTTAAAAACCTGTAAGTAGTCTTAAAGTGGTGTTAAAATGTAGGAAACATCAAACCATGAAGAAATAAACATTTTTTAGTCTGTGGGTGTGGTTCTCCTTTAATTCAAGGTCAGAGGGAGATCAGATAGCAATATAAAATTAAATTAAAAAGTTAAGAGACTTTCAAGATAGCTGCACACTGAGTAACAGCTTAATTCTAGCTCTCCCAGGGTGAAAACAGAAACTTAGCAGAGAAAGCCAGTTAGGGTTACCACCTGTCCTACTTTGCAAGGGGCAGTCCCTCTTTGGGCAAAAAAAAAAAATCAAAAAATTGCAAATGTCCCGACATTTTAGGACAAAATTATTTTTACGTTTTCTTTAATAGCTGCAGAAAACAGTTATTTTTTTTATCTGAAACGTCTAAATGTTATATGAAATAGTATAAGCAACTCAAATGCTACAAGAATAAGCTTTTATTTTGGCAAAAAAGTGAAGTTATATATTTTGTACTGCAAAATCTGAAATTTCTACAAAAAAAATTCCACTTTGGGTATTTGAAAAGGTGGCAACCCTAAAGCCAGTGGTCCTATACTTCTGGATAACTTTCAGTAACTGGCTAGTAAGTGCACTGCCTGGATGCCAGGAAAAAAGAAACACAGGACACGATGGAAAATTGGCTACAAAAGGTGATGAAAAAAACATTGACTGGGAAAAGCACTGCTGCTGTACGGCAAAAAGCAGTGCATGCTCAAGACATGACTTCCAGTAACCTAGAGGAAAGTATAAGGCAGATTAAAATAAACCAAACACTGATGGAGTACATCAACTCAAAACAATAAAAGTCTGGAAATATGGAAGAAGCTTTAAACAGATATTCAGATAAACTGATAAAAAATGCATAACTCAGAGGTTGAAAGGAAGAAAAGACTGGTTGAATACAAGACTGCACAAGAAGAGAGGTTTCAAAAAATAATAGCATTAGAGGACAGACCTTGTAAAAACCTGATTTTTTCTGCTATACCACAGAAGATGGGGAAAAAAGGATAAAAGAAAAATCAATGCATTTGTCTCATCCTGCATAGGTGAATGACTGGGTTTTAGCCATTAGCTTAATCTAACAAGGTTTAAGAGAAAACAAGTAAATTAATAGAATATTGAATATTATAAGCCTTTTTCTAGTAAACAAATGTATGCTTGGCAATTTTGTCTCTGGTTCTCGTGTCTCTAGGAGGCAATCTGATGGCTTGAAGAAAATGTTTTCTAAAAGCATTTAAGTGTTTTTACAGCTTAGAGAGGTATAAACACAAGACAAAGCCAGACAACACTTAGTAGAAGCACAGGTTCTACCATGTGTCTTAGCCTATCTCAAGTCTGTGCATGTGGCTGTCAGTTTGGAACATTTTGTTCCTATTAGGAGGGTAAAACTTCAATATTTGAAGATATACATAGTTTTGTGTCTTATTATTAAGTTAATAGGTTTTAAGGGGTATTGGGGGTGTGTTTTATTAAAATCCCTCAAACAGAAGTACAAACAAAGTTTTGTAAGATGTGACATAGACAAATGGAGATGACAAGAAACAACTGCATAAAAGATTAACCTGCCAAACAATATATGCATGTAACACAAAAGCTGGAACTTGGCATTTTAGAAAAAGTACAGTTTTGTACCTACCATAAATGTAGATGTTCGAGGATCCACATTGCTGCAGTCCTAACTATTGGGTAGTCCGCTGTCCAGTCGGCCCGAATACCAAAGAGACGGGTACTTTCTTGCCCCAGATGTCAGAAGACCCTAAAAAGACAAGGCCAAAACCAAAACACACCAAACATACCTGCACCAAAAACATATACAATATATACAAAGGTACCAGAATATAATCTCACCTACACAACCACCCCTAAACACAGAGGGGAAGGAGGGAGACTGCAGCAATGTGGATCCTCGAACATCTACATTTATGGTAGGTACAAAACTGTACTATGTTCTTCATTCCACATTGCTGCAGTCCTAACTATTGGGTAGAATCCCAAAGCAGAGGTAAGGGAGGCTGGCAAATCATAAGGAAGCAGGAGCTGATAACATGCCTTGCAAAATAGCTGTGGCAAAACCAGCCCTAGACTTAGAGTAGAGAGGAAGGTGGTAATGCTTAGAGAAAGTATGCACTGAACTCCAAGTAGCTGCCTCCAAAATATCCTTAGTTGCCACCCCTTAGAAATGCTGTTGAAGTGGCAGTAGCCCTAGTGGAATGAGGCCTAATCCCAGCTGGAATCTCTTTGCCATGATGGGAATAACAAAATGCAATGCAAAACCCAATCCACCTAGAAATAGTTTGTTTTGACACAGGCTTGAACTCAAAGCAAAAGAAACAAACAACTGCTGAGACTTTCTAAAATCCTTAGTCCTGCTTAAATAATATTGCCTGTGTACATCTAAAGTGTGCAAAATCTTTTCCCCTTTATTTTGGGGATCTGCATAGAAAGTAGGCAAATGAATAGTTTGGTTTAAAGCCACACTAGAGACCACCTTAGGCATAAAGGAAGGATTAGTATGTAATGATACCCTATCCTTATGAAAAATCAAAAAAGGCTCAACCGCCATAAGGGCCTGTAACTCAGAAACCCTTCTTGCAGAAGTAATGGCCAACAAAAAAGCAGTCTTCCATGACAAGTATTTCAGGTCAGCAGTAGCTGCAGGCTCAAAAGGTTGTAGAGTAAGTTTCTCCAACACAAAATTGAGATCCCAAGCAGGAGTAGGAGCTCCCCTAAGAAATTGCTTGAATAAAGGATGTGAAAACAATGGTGGGTCACAATCATAGTGAGCTGAAATTGCTGCAGCATGAATTTTAATGGAAGAGAAAGACAAACCTTTGTCCAATAACTCAGTAAGATATTGAAGAGCCACACTCAAATTAGGCTCCAAATTCTGTGCTGCAGTCCAAAATAAAAATCTCTTCCATTTTTCTGCATACACTTTCCTTGTACTAGGTCTTCTGGCTTCCATAATCACATTTAAAACCTGTTGAGGAAGTTGAGACCTGCTGTCTTTCAAAACAGAATATGCCAGGCTGTTAGATGAAGAGTTTGAAGCTTGACATTGAGCAGATGACCGTCCTCTGAGACAATAGGTGTGGAATCAAGGGTAAAGGCCATGGAGGCTTCCTTACCAGACTCCTCAGTAATGGGTACCAGTGCTGCCGAGGCCAATCTGGAGCTATTAAAATCATCCTTGGCTTGTCTTGTCTGACCTTTAGAAGCACCTTTGGGAGAAGAGGCAGAGGTACATGAAGATTTTTCCAACTGAAAGAAAGAGCATCCACTTTCCAAGCTGTGTGATGAAATAAACTTTGGCAGCTGGTGGTTTAGTGGAGAAGCGAACAGATCTATGTCTGGAGTTCCCCATGACACTGTCAATTTTGAAATACATGAAGATCCAGTTTCCGGGATCCATGATTTGTCTGCTTAACACATCTGCTAAGGAGTTCTGTGCTCAGAAACCTTGCCTGAAGAGTTAGTTGCAAGCTGAGCACAGTCTCCCATAAAATCATTGCTTGCCTGCACAATGGGTAAGAATGTGTTCCCCTTGTTTGTTGATGTACCACATGACAGTTGTGTTGTCTGTTAGAATCAACACCTGCCCTGGAAGAAGTAACTCCTTGAAAGCCATTAATGCAAACTGGACTGCTAATATCTCTTTCATGTTGATATGTAGATGCTGTAGTCTGGCAGGCCACTTGTCTTGTATCCACTTTCCATTTAGATGAGCTCAATGTCTGAGGCATCTGTCATTAGAATCTGACTCGCCTCTGGCCGGGTCACAGAGAGTCCCTTGTTTAGGTGACATTCCTGAGCCCACCACAAAAATTCCTTTTGAATGCAAGGTATTATTTGAATGACAGTGTCCAAATCCTGGCAGTGCTGTGTCCATAGATTTTTGAGATACCATTGTAGCTTCCTCATATGCAGTTTGGCATTGGGAAGCACCAGAATACAAGATGCCATGAACCCTAAGGCTTGAAGGACTGTCCTTGCAGTCAGGACTGAAGAGATAATTGATGGAAGTAACTGGAAAGATGCTTTTGTTTGTCCGGGGTTAGAAAGGCCATCTGGGCTGCTGTATTCAGTCTCACACCCAGAAAGCACATGTCTTGAGAGGGTACTAGACTGGACTTTATTTCGTTCACAGAATACCCTAGGCATCTTAGCACTGCTATGACATATTCCAAATGCTGTAGAAGGTCTTCCTTTTCTTGAGCCAGAATCAGGCAGTCGCCCAAGTAAGGATAGATTTGAATTCCTTTCAGCCTGAAGTAAGCTATCACTGGAGCCAGAACCTTTGTGAATACTCTGTAGATAAGCCAAAGGGCAATGCAGAGAACTGATAATGAGAATTTCCAGGATACTTTCTGCAACTTAGTCTTATAGGCACATGAAGGTAAGCTTCCTTGAGATCTAAAGTTACCATCCAGTGATCTTTGCCCAGCAGAGGTAAAAGCTGTTGTAACGCCAACATTTTGAACTTTGGAATGTCCAGATAAGTGTTGAGGATAGATAAATCCAAAATTGGTCTCCACGTGTTCCCCTTCTTTGGTACTAGGAACAGGCGAGAATAAAATCCTAGGCCCCTTTCTGGCACAGGAACTGACTGAATAGCTCCTATTTGGAGTAACAGAGAAATTTGTCTGCGAGCCTCTGTTCTTTGTAGAGGAGGAATGTCTGGCATGCCTTTGAAAGGAGGCAAGGTATGGAAATAAAACCTGTAACCGTGGTGAATGATATCTAGAACCCATTTGTCTTGGGTAACTAAATCCCAATTTTCTTTGAAAAGAGACAGTCTTCCTCCTAGAGGTGCAGGTACTGGCAGCTGAAAAGGCAGGTCATTGGGTCTGCAAGGACTGACCCTGGCCTCACCAGAAGTCTGAGCAGGTGAACTCCCTGTCCTAGGCCTAAAAGAACCTTGAGCTCTGCCCCTACCACCTAGACCTACCCCTAGACTGGGAATCATAAGCAGGATAAGTCCATCCCTTAGCAGGCCAATTTCTACTAAACTTTGGAGGCTGCACCTGCAAAAATCCTTAACAGTTTGCATAGACTTAGCCTTGTCCTCCATTTTCTTTAAAACTGCTTCCACAGGCGAACCAAACAACACATCAGACTGTAAAGGAGCATCCAAAATCCTTGTCTTAACATGCTCAGCTAAGTTCTGATCTCTCAACCAGGCGAAGAACAGAACCAGTGGCAGCCACCCTGGAGGAGGCCTGCACAGCATCAAAACCACATTGCAAGGAATGTTTACCCACTTGTTCAGACACATGAACTAAATCCTGCAACTCTTTACACTCCAATACCTTCCGCCAGAGCATCCACTTTAGATTTAAACTGTGAAAGAAGATAATTCTGATATTTTAACATGTGAAACTGACAATTCAACGCCTCATGGCTAAAGTGGAAGAAGTATACACTTTCTTTCCCCATCTATCCAAAGCCCTTGCCTCTTTATCAGGAGGGACAGGATTTTTAACAACTGAGGCCTTCACACCTTTAGGCCCCTGAGAGACAGTTTCCGGGTCTGCCCTAGGACTCTTGAAAAGATACTTATGAGCGTCAGGCACCCTATAATACCTATCCGGTTTAACTGGGGCAGGAGGCAAAGAATCAGGATTCAGGGAAGCTTCTGCAAAACATCTTCCACCACATTCAAAACAGGAGGTACAGCTAAAGGCCTATGCTGGGGTAAAAACAAGAATTCCCTAAGCCTTTTCCTGGAATCAGAGAAATCTTGCCCTTCCCATTTAAAATGCTCCCTCATGGAATGCAGAGTCTCTGAAAATGAAAAATCCTCAGGAGGAGAAGCTGAAGGAGTAGAATCATCCACATCAGAATCAGAATAAGGAGGGTACTCCTGCAAGTCTTCGACTCAGAAGCCTCCGAGCATTGCTCAAAACTCTCAAACTCAGGTTCCACCCTAGGCCTCTTATCAGGAGGGGCATAGAACCCCTTATCATAGTAATCAAATCCTCTGCCATTTTAAGCATATGTTTCTTAGGCAAAGACCCTGAGGCACTAGGAGAAACCCCCACTGAAGCAAAACTTGGCCTGCCCTCAGGCTTGGAAACAGAAGGGAGGCTCTAACCACCTTAGGAAGAGAAGGAAGAACAGCCACCTGAGAAGCCCCTCAGCCTGGCCTACTTCCTGAGAGGATACATCCTGTAACAGTAAAGTCTCACCTGAGACTCCAAAGAAACACCTGGCAAAACCTCCGGCTCCACTGAGCCCTCTAAAGAACCGGCGTCTGGGACTGTCGGTTCTTCCACTGCTGCTTTGTCCGGAGCATCCGGCGGCATTTTATAATTACAACGCTTCCCAAACACTAACCTGGCACAGTCTAACCTTCTCTTAATAGTGCGTTTGTTAAATCTAGCACAAGCAACAACGCCGTGCTCAGGCCCTAAACAAGGTATACACAAAGTATGGTAATCCCTATGAGGTATCTGTTTCCCACAAGAAATACAGTTATTCACTTTTCTGACATCCGGTTAAATACTGAGGCAAGAAAAAACCAAAATATTAACTTTGATTCGGTCTGAAACTCTGACTTCAGAAACTTTCAGAACGCCAACCTGCACTAATTGCTTCTGCATCGGACCATGCGGCAAAAAGACTGAGGATATGCCAATAGTTAGGACTGCAGCAATGTGGAATGAAGAACATCTATTATATATAAAAGGTGGGAAAAATAACTTTAAGAAAATGATCAATGGTCTCAGTTCAATATAAAAAATGAAAGTAGTGAACTATATTAGAAAGTGTAGAGTGCAAAACGCTATGCTACAGGAGATGCACAAGGAAAGAACTTAACATGAGACTGATAAATAAGGGTTTTCAGGATGGTTATTTAGTAGAATAACTAAGACAAAGGAAAAAGTACAGGCAGTCCCCGGGTTAAGGACAAGATCCAGTTTTTAGTCTGTCCTTAAGTCAAATTTGTATGCAAGTCGAAACACGTACATGGAACATTCTACTGTACTATATTATAGTACAGTAGAACATTCCATAGAAAAAAATATGCTAAACTTAACTCTTGAAACTTCACTTCACATTTCTGTACTACAGGCATCACCCATAAAGGTTTTCCACTCTTTCCTGAACTTTCAGACCTCTGACAGATGACCAACGGTCATCTAGAACCTAGCGAGCCACAATTTAATTTGCCCATTCTACTGTCCAGTACGGTAAATGATTCAATATTTTGTACTGTACAAGCCAGCAGTCTTGACCAATCAGATCACCAACACAGCAATCACTTAACCAATCAGATCTGCTGTTCTCCATGAAGTCAGAAGTAACTGTTCTAACAAGACGTATGAGCAGCTTCACAAATAGGGAAAATGTCAAAAAAGAATGCACAACAGAATTCTTCATTTTAAGGTAAAATTTGGGAAACTTTAAAGATTTTTATTTATTTTCACATTATTGCAGCAGCCATTACTTATCTATAAGTCGTCTGCAAGTTGGATGTCTGTAACTCAAGCACTGCTTGAACTTATACTAACTGCAACAGGAGCTCCAACTGTGACGGAAGACGATAAAAAAGATGATGATAATAGATTTGTAGTACTAAGGGGCTATTGGCAAGGGAGGAGGATTACACTGGCATGTATTTATATTCCACCAAAAACTGCTATAATGAAGCTTAACAAAATCCTGAGAGAAATAATCAGCTTTCAGCAGGGACTATTACAGGTAGGGACTTGAATAACAGTGAAGATGTGTCTGGGGAGCCTACAAGGGAAAATACAACAAAGGAGGGTAGATTTTTGAAGAAATGTATGAAAATATTTTGGTATGGAAGATGTGAATTTATACTAGGAGTTCAGAGTTAATTTACATACTATTCTCCAAGATACAAAAATTGGACTAGGCTAGACAAAATTTACATTTCAAAAGAACATGTACATTCAATTGAGGGTCTTGATAAGCACCCAATAACTAGTTCAAGATCATGTAGCAATAATAACTAAAATAAAAACATAGGGTAATGAAAGAAAAAGGACACACTGACACTTTCCCACCTATTTTTTGAAAAGAGAAAAATTTAAGGAAGAAGTAGTAGAAATTATTCAAGAGCTATTAGAGAAGACATAAATTTCTTCCGAAAATATAGCTAGGGAGTGGGATAAAATAAAAGTGGAGTTTAAAAATAGGGTGGAAATAAAAGAAAAGGAGATATGGTTAAGAAGGAACAAGAATTATTTAGAGGGAATGACAAATGTTAAAGTATTGCAAAATAGGGGGAATCCCACAGAACAAGAGGAGGGGAACCTGCAGAATACTTAACAGAAAATAAGGGATTACCTTGATAATACGCATGAGTTTAGCAAGACTGCTGTTAAGCAACTGTAATAACTCTAGTGTACAAAATTTTTTTAGCACAAAGACTCAGGCAATTAGGGAGTCGATAACAAAAAACCCTGAATAAATATTAGACTATTTCAGAAATTCTAGGAAAGTCTACATAAAGTAGAGAAATAAGGAAATCAAAAAAGGTACAAAATGAAGTGGTTATGGAAAAATTTAATATGCCACGGTTAGAGGTAGAGAATGCTCAATTACTAACAGTTAGGATATGAGATCAAATAAAAATGGTGATGCATAACCATTCTACAAGAAAGTCCCCAAGAATAGATGGCATTTCTATGGAAGTTTGGAAGCTAAAAGAGAAAAAAATCTGATAAAGATCTATAAGGTTTTGTTGAACAGTATCTTACGAGGAGGAGAAGTATTAACATCCTGGAAGAAAGCCGTGGTAGCTGTAATACCTAAAGATGGTAAAGATCCATCAGATCCAGCTTCTACAGGCCCATTTCAATACTATTTATTTTATTTATTTTACATTTGTTGACCGGGCTGGTCCAACTGGATATATGTCTATTTTCAGCAGAGGCCCGGGAGAAAAGCTCCAAGTAGAACATTAAACATTAGTAAAACAGAGTTACAAATATAGCTCAGAGAAAAATAAAAGCATTAGCATATTTTTACAGTGGCAACAATAAGCAATTAAGTACAAAGAGAGGGAGTTCAAATTGAGTATGATAGCAGAAAAGTAAGTTTTACTAAAGATTTGTATGCATGATAAATGAGAGCACTAGGAGCAAATTTCAAGCTATTACTAAACCATGGTTTACGCATAATTACTACGGATTTATGATAATGATTATGATTTATGCATAATTGCTATTACTAAACCATGATTTTTGCATAAATTGCAAGCTATTACTAAACCTTGACTATAAAGTATTCATGTCTATAATGGCTAAAAGAATGGCAAATGTGAAGCCAAAATTGATCGATATGGATCAGTGTGGTTTTGTGAAGGGAAGGTAAACATTTGACATTAACAGAACACTGATGATCCAGAGGGAAGCAGAATGTAAGAAAATACCACTGTTGTTAGTGGGCCGTTATGAAGAGAACGCATTTGACAGAGTAAGCTGGAACTTTATGAGCAGGGCAATGGAATCATTTCCATTTCCTGATAAAATTACAAGCCTGAATGGAGGACGTATGAACGATCGGAGATGAAAACTGAAGTGGATGGGGTCCTCTCGGATACTTTCTGCTTGAGCAGCAGGAAGGGGTATTCTCTCTCCCCTTTGTTACTCGCATTGCATTTAGAACGACTGGCAAAGAAAATAACGGACACAGAAATGCAAGGATATAATTGGTATGCTAGTCAAAAAAAGCTGGCTCCATTTGCAGATGATATTATTGCATATCTGACAAAATTGTGGAACATTCTGAGAGTGTTTCAAATCTTTTCGGGATACAAAATTCATGAAGTTAAAACAAAGGCACTAGAGGTAAATTATGTACCCATACACAAACTGGTTCAGCAATATCCATATTTTTTGGGACATGACAAAATAAAGTATTTAGGAGTATGGATAAAAAATGATTCTGGTGTGGGAGCTAATGATATGTGGGAAGAGACTAAACAAAAAATGCAAGAACTGAGAAAATGGAAACTCAGTTATATGAACATCAACAGTAAGATACAAACAGTTAAAATGTTAAAAGTATTTAAGTCTTATACACAGGTCAGATACACTTATCAACCAGAGGAAAAGTTGTAGACAGCAATTAATCAAGAGCTGAAGGATTTTATCTGGGAGAGGAAGACGGCCAAAGTCAAGTGTGATAAACAGATTCGTCCAACAGAACAAAGTGGATTGGGATTACCCAACTTGAATGGGTATTTCAGAGCACCACAGTTAAGACTCCTACACACAGCACAAGCAGAAAACTATAATTTATAGTGGAAATGGATAAGGATGATAGGATGATGAAACGGGGGGGGGGTTAAGAAAAAAGGAGATACTGGGTGAGCAAACTGAAGTAACTAAGGAAATAATTTTTTGTGCTATGATACAGAATTGGAAAACATAGTAAGGCTTTGCCAAGTCTAACTAAAAAAGCAATTACTAGAAAATGGAAATCAAAGTCTAAACCAACTTTACTATAAGTAGCAAATATAATAACAGAGATAAAACTGGAATTGAGATCTTTACAAAAAGATAGGAAAAAATTACAAAGGAAAAAATGGGAATTGTGGGAACAAAACATGCAGAGTAGGAACGAGGTTTAAAAGAAGGCAGGATTTGAATGAGCTATGTAATGTTTGACAATGACTGGATGGATGTTAAGTGATGTATAATGTTTGCAACTACAATTGTGTCAACATGGTTTGTAATGTACAATGTTTGCAACTGAAATTGTGTTGGTATGGTTGGTTTTCATTTATGTAAAGTTAAGAAGATAGGAGTTAAAGTGAAAAGGATCTGGAAGGCTTCATTTAACATTATTTTAAAAGGAAGGGAATCACCAATAACCTGAAAAAAGCTGTGATGGGTAAAGATCCATCAAATCCAACTTCATTTACACCCAATTCAATTTTAAATC